>NW_008795938.1:2769986-2783383 GCF_000699145.1 Aptenodytes forsteri
GGTGGTGGATGCCCCGTCCCTGGAAACATTCAAGGTCAGGTTGGACGGGGCTCTGAGCAACCTGCTCTAGTTGAAGATGTCCCTGCCCACAGCAGGGGGGTTGGACCAGATGACCTTTAGAGGTCCCTTCCAACCCAAACTATGCTATGATTCTGTGATCATAGGTTGTATCAGCTGCCTGACTCAGGTGGCTAACCTGAAAGGCACAGTTTTGGTATGTCACTACAGATTTCTTTTAAGGCCTTCTTTTGGCAGGTAAGACTGTTTAAAAAAACCCTAAGTGATCCTGATATCCTTTGTTTCTCAGAAACCAAGAAAATAATCAGTGGTATTGAGGGTGGCACACAGCAGATAGATACAAAAAAATATTCACCAGTTGCTGTTTGGCAGACTTCTGTCAAGCTTTTTATCTGCCACTAACACTCTAGGGCAATAGGTAGGTTCACTTACCTTCATGAAGTGCATTGAAATCCTTTTGTGGATATATATTATAGATTCTTTTCCCCTCGTTCGATCAACAGGAAATCAGCACTCCATCTGCTGCTCATGTTGTTTGCTGAATGGAAAGATGATGGCTCTAGTTTCTTGGTATCACCGCTGTCTTACAGCAACAAGAGGAATAGCTTTGTGTCACGCTAATCTTGCGCTTCGCCCATGTGATGTACGTTCCCATTATATGTGTGTTTTGTGCTTAAACAGTAGTTCTTTAGTTGTAGATAGTTGGGAGCTTTGCAGACGCCCAAGAGCTCAGATCTACTAATATTAACACATGCTTCCCCGCCCCCTTCCTTTCATAACTTGTGATCGCAGAGCCATGAAAGTATGTGAGTCCCTCCCCCAGCACAGGCTGATCCCACCCGGCATATGATCTGGGCTCCATGTCAGCCAGGGCAGGCAGCACCAACTTGCCAGAGCGCTGCGCGTAGCCAGAGCGATGACCTTAACAAAAGAGAGTTTCCACGGGGCTCTTCCACCCGCTTCTGAGGTGACCAAGGCTGACATGGACAGCACCAGAGAGAAGGAGGAGGCTCTGCTGCAGTCTGTGACGACATCTGGAGCAGTGGTGCCAAGGAAGCGAGCGGTGGGAAGGCTGGTCATGCACAGCATGGCGATGTTCGGCCGGGAGTTCTGCTATGCCGTGGAGGCCGCCTTTGTCACGCCGGTACTGCTCAGTGTAGGGCTGCCCAAGAACCTCTACAGCCTGGTGTGGCTCATCAGCCCTATCCTGGGCTTCGTGCTGCAGCCCGTGGTAGGTTCAGCCAGTGATCACTGCACCTGTAGCTGGGGCAGGAGGCGACCTTACATTCTGGGTCTGGGCATCATAATGCTGTTAGGCATGGCTTTGTACCTCAATGGGGACGTGATGATCTCAGGTGAGTGAGGGGCGTATGCTGTGCTGACAGACAAAACTCATCGTAGCCTTTTGAATCAGAAAGAAAAGAGGGGTTCCTTTTTTCCCTGCTTAAAATGGACTGTTAAAATTGGGTATCATGTTACCCAGCTGCATTGAAGGAGCTGGGGAACACTGAAATCTTCATATACATTCAAGCGTAACGCTGCATGTTATGTACCCTGTACATAGTGTTCTGTAGTTTCTGCATGTGATTACAGTATGTTGTATGTTGGTGTGGTTGCCTGATCAGTTCATACAAGTAAAGCACTGCTTAGGGCCAGAGAAGTTTTTACAAACTAACATCTACCTTGCTAAGTTAAATGATCAATATTGTTTGTGTGATGTAATACACATCCAAACTGAATGTGTGTTAATCCCTATTTTAGATGGATTAGCATTCAAAATACATATCTTTAATTATTGCAGCACTGGCTTGACTCGGGACTGTGTTATGCTGGTGAATAATAGAAATCTGTAACTCCTTGGAAACTGTGCTGCACCTGGAATATGCAAAATCGAATAGGAGTGACACCCCTAGATACTGCTATATTTCAGCTTGAGATGTAACTTCCCAAATCTTGATGGAAAGTTGTTGCTGTCATTATGACTTGGCAGAGGGGGGAGGTGTGTGTTTTTATGGATTGATTGACTCTCTCTTCCTGCATATTATTGGTGTTGAATATACTTGTATCCATTTGCTGAAAAAGAGGTGTTACAGTCAACTCTTGATTATCTAAAACAATGGAAGGGTGGGACAAATAGAATAAAACAAAAAAGTACTACAAAATGCATGTGTGTTAGGCTACCAGAGCATGCCAGGGAGGTGTGAAGGAGTAGATTAAGTCTAGTGATGCTCTTGATTGTGGAGCTTGGAGTACCCTGAGCTTGCGCTGACCCAAGGCAGTAAGTCAGCCTAGCACAGCTCAGCGCTACACCGACTCGGTTACCCTGCTTCTCTGATGTGATTCTGGTGTCACTGCTCTCCCTTGCATTGTTTAATTTCTTAATTGTTTAATTTTAAACGTTGTTTAGATTTGGAGGTATCGGGAAAGACAAAATGTGGTTTTGCAGAATATGGCACTGTTGCTGTCAGAATGAGGGTGTTTTTCTTTTTGTAGCTTTCATCGGTGAGAGAGACAATCGGCGGACATGGGCAATAGTCATTACCATGCTGGGAGTAGTGCTTTTTGATTTTGCAGCTGATTTTATTGATGGTCCCATCAAAGCATATTTATTTGATGTCTGCTCTCATCAGGATAAAGAGAAGGGTCTGCATTACCACGCTCTCTTTACAGGTACTCGGATCCCTTACTTTCCTCCCTACCTCTCGAAGGAGGGGAAGGTAATTGCATGGATTTTATTCTTACTGTGTTTCTAATCTTGAATGAACTGATCATCTGACCCTGTGCTTCAGTCACGAGTCTTTTGTTGCCGGGTTTTCACTACTCCAGAGAACAGCAACTTGTGATTGCTGCTACAGGAATTCTGCTGGAGAAGGCTGCAGGCATAAATATTTACAGCAACATAGCCATGATTTAAGTAAGAGCAATTAATTATTTTAAAAAGTGAAATCATGTTTATTCAGCTTGTTCTGATTTTTTCCAAGTTTTTGGTGAAGCCAAAATTAAGGGATGTAACTTGTTTCCTTGCCATAGCACATAAAAATAACATTTTTTACTCAGCATGTGACGTAGAACAAGAGCTGCACAAACCAGTATAGTTGATTTCCATTCTTCAGCAGTGCTCCAATATGTGCTGCCTTCCTGTATAGAAATAGTTCTGTAAAAAATTCAGAGCTTCACAACTTCCACAAAATAAGCCCAAGTGGTTCAGTTCAGGCTCTTGCAAGCGAAGTAAGAGCTTCATTTGCCTTTACACATGTTCGAAATGTTGCTGAGTTACAGAAGGAAACCTTCTGTACAGAAGGAAACCTGTACTATGTGAGCCCTGCATTGAGAAAATGCACAGGGAGGACACGCAAGGCTGTGTACCTGTAATGTTAATCAGGAGGAGCTCCCTGCTGTGTCCGGGAGCAGTCACTGTGAAAGGACTAGGCAAAAAGCAGACTAGATGAGAAGTCATGCAATCTGTTGATGCAGATTTTTGTGGGTACTGAGCCGTACCAAGAGCAGAGGCACATAGATTCAGTGGCAGTTACTCTAGTCGAGGAGGGAGGAGTAGTAGCTATTTGCAACAGGCCGATTTTGGACATACAAAATAGCTGTGTCCAGGAACACAGATTATAAGGGAACCTTAGAGCCACAGGGGAGTGAAATCAGTATGATCCATTAGAAACTGACAGATAAAGCTTTTAACAATCACGTGTTTGGACAGAGAGGGGAGGGAGTCTCTATGTATCTTCTTGCCTTCAGCAGAACTCCTGTTGCAGTTTTTCCTTGGATGATAATAAAAAGAATTGATTTCCAAATTTGGAGCTACAGATTTAGCTGATTCATTTGTGTGCTGAGCTGTGAAAAGGGATGTGGGACAAATAAGACACATCAAATAAGACTGGAACAGATTGCATTATTTAGTCCAGCACCCTGTGCCCTCCATAGCAAGATCACCGGTATCTTAACCCTTCCTGATGGGTAATCACCTAGCCTGTTCTTGAAATCCTCCCGTGATAGAGGTTCTGCAGCCCTCCCAAGGCAGTCTGTTCCAGCACTTCACCGGCCTTGTTGTTAGACAGTTTTCCCTAAAATCTAATCTTAATATCCATTCCCTACAATTTACAATCATCATTCCTTGTTCTATCCCTATTAGACACAGACAGCAATCTTTCAGTTTCTTTTCTAGCTTCTGTTTTAGGTATTATTTTGTTCCCCTATTTAGTTACTTCTTTTTATACTAAGTATCTCCAATATTTTGCTCTCCAGTTTGTCTTCAGTTTAAGGTTTGAACATGAAACTCAATAGCTTTGCAGTTATGAGGCTTATGACCACTGAGACAAAGTACAGAAAGCCCAAAATGAAATCAAAATCCCATGTTTTGCAGGTGAAGCAAATGTAGGTCCTGTTACCTCTGTTACTTTTTGTTAGACAGAATGGTTCTGCCATACATTGTCTTCAGTTCTCCTAAGCAGAAGAGTAGAAATACTTCAAAGTCCTTCAGATGCTCCTATCCTGCTTAACTCCCACGTCCTGCAGAGCCACCCGGTTAACAAGGGGTCAGGACTCCACAAAGCTGCTTCCCCTACCAGAGCTCTGTACTGTATGTAACAGTGTGCACTTTCTTGTGCTTCTGAAACTGTGTGCGCTAATAACAAAAAGAAGAAATTTTTAAAAAATTGGATTGAACACTGGTTTTATTAACCTCAAGACACAAGGTAGCATTCTCATTTTACCTTTTATTCTAACTTTTCTGAGAAAATCAGTAAACGGAATTACACATTCGTATTTGATCCTTTTTGTTTTCTTTTCCAAGTGGTGAGGTACTTGGATTGTGATAACTACAAAGCAATGCTTTGGGTTTTATTTCCTTTTCTTTAAATTTCACATGGAGACAGTATTTCTGTTTAGATTCAGCTATATAAAATGCATTTTACAAAGTCAAAACTAAAAATAGTCTCATAATTAAAAAAATGTGCTGTGAAGTTTTATTAAACCCATAAATTTCAGTAGAATTTTATTTTGTATTACTCACTGTTTCAAAGAAAATAAAGCCTCAAAGAATCAAGAAAAGAGATGGAGGCCCATGTTGCTATATGTTCAGGCATTTTTTGGAGACCTCTGTCCACCAGAGCTGAGGAGATTTTTTGAGAAATGTTTTGGTAACTGCTCATGTATGTGGTTAGCTCAGTATTCCTATTTTTCATGAGTAATATCTGGAAAGTCATTTCTAGTGGAGAATCACGTTGAGGGTATTGTGTACTGTTTGTTTACTTTATCAATGCCAGTAGATCTTTTTTCTCCTTTCCCCCCCCCCCCATAGGTTTGGGAGGAGCCCTGGGCTACCTGACAGGTGCTATGGACTGGGGTCAAACTGTACTAGGATATTCCTTGGCATCGGAGTTCCAGGTGATTTTCTTCTTCGCAGCCTTGGTTTTCCTAGTCTGTCTTACCGTACATCTGCACAGTATTCCTGAAGTTCCACTCAGATACAAAAATGAAGAGACAAAGATCTTGTTGGAAGTGACTGAATCCTATAAATATAGCTCCATAGAGGAGGAAATCAAGAATGGCTACTTAAAATCAACATGTACTGAAATAAAGGCTGCAGCTAAACCAGGGAAATGCGCTGTTATGTCACATACAGAGGTAAGTGCAGAGATGATTTTGTAACCCATATCGTTCCGTCCTTGGAGACCCTTTAATTAGCTAATGCTGACTATTTGGAATGAAGCCCTTTCACACACACAGAAAAAGAATCCTCCACTAGCACACAGGGTCAGTAGAAAGCCTGCTTGCTTTTCCCTTTTTTTATTTATAAAGTCCCAGCAAGAGGGATGAGACAGACTAGTCCTGATGCTTTCAACAATTGGCAGGGATAAGGGAGAACCAGGTTCAGGTTTCTGCTCTGTGTCAGTCTCCTGATATCCTCCTCGTGAATTTTGTCAAGAGGATGTACTTTGTCCTTTAGTCCTGACAGAATTAACACCCCGTTGCTGACGAGGACACCAGACCATTAATCTGATACAAATCTGTAACTCCATTGAAGTCCACACACTTACATAGGCAGGACATACGAAGTGTTTGTTCCCTGGTCTGGTAAACATTCCAGTTATGCTGCTGCTCAACATTTCATTGAGGATTTATTGACAGTACTGATGTGTTTGAAGCTGCTACTTCTACAACAATGCTACCTCACTTCCAGAGTTTTCATTTTGTTTTGAAGTGTTGTTGTAGCTGTGTCTTTGGCAGAACTTTCAGGTGGGAGAGAATAGCGAGTATTTTCAAATCACCATTGTTATTTTGTTTCTGCTGCATTTTTGTGAGAGATTGCTTCAATCTAAGGCAACTAGGAAAAGGTGAATCTATCTGAAAAATATCTGGAGAGCACATTTCTAGAATGGTCTTGGGGACAGATAACAGTTTTTACTGTTTTGTTGTTGGCTTTTAGTGCTAGGAATCCTCACTGCACTCTCATGGTACCCTAGGTAAGCAAAGGCTAATGTACATGTTTGGCTTCTAGTGTAACAATAAGTGATGAAACAGGTGTTTGTTGTTTTAATTTCACTTCTGATCTCTTGGTGTTATGTATATCTATACCTGATACAGGCCTTGATAAATCAGGTCAAAAATACTGAGAATGTGCATATGGTTATAAGTTAGAAATGTAAGCTCATGTTTAAGCTACAAATAAAAAGGATTTATTATCTTTTACTATTTATCATTTGCATTATAATAGCACTTGGTATTCCTAACCTGAAGAAAAATATTGTTACACCAGATACAACACAAAGGTAGAATAAAAGATGAACACTGCCTCATGAGAATGCCAGACAAACACAGAGAGGGGCAGACAGCAAAGCAACAGTTTGTAGGGAGAATATGGCTAGCACACTGCGATGCTGTCCCTGTTTCCCCACCGTAGGCCAACTTGAGCAGCCAGCATTCTTCACCAGCACTGTTCGCTCTGAGCATCCTCCAGATTGTCAGAGATGCTGAGTGTCACTGACTGCTTGGCCCATGTGGGCTCTAAAGAAAGGAAGGTAAATGAAGAAGAAGAAAGCAGATGCAGTGAAAGCAAGGGGAGCAGACTATGGATTGGGGTAGCCTCTACCTTGGCAAGAACCAATTCCACTGAATCAGTAACGTCTGACACCCGAGGCGAAGCTCTGGCGTTCACTGTGGGCCAGCTTGTGCTGTTGCCCTCCTCTCTATATTTTCAGCTGGACAGCCCATCAGAGGCTCACAATGCTTTGATCTGCCTTGTGTTTCTTTGGTGTGCCTGGGCATGTGTAAGTTCTACACACTCACTGTCTTAATGGTCTGTCTCTTGTGGCACATGTTTTCTGAGTTCATGCGTTACTGTAATTGCTTCCTTGAAGAAATGGTTTGGCTTCCTGTTTTTCTGTATCTCTTTTTTTGCTGCAGGCATCAAGGCCCTCTATCTTCTAAATTAAGGACTGTGCTCTTACATGCTAATCGTTACCATGATTATTAATGATATTTGACCTGTTACAGTATGAACAGACATCCGAAGTGATTCGTCTTTTGTTCTTCAGTTTGGTGCCCAATTACTCAGGATCTACTGCCATAAACCCCAAGTTACATTGATTCCTCTGTATCCTTATGAATCATCTTAGGCCTTGAGTTGTAGTGATTTTGTAGAGAAAATGATTGGGTATTGTGAGCTTTTGAAGGACAAGGCACTTAAACAGAGTCAAACTTCAGCACGTCTAAATTAGTGTGGGGTTTGTGTGTTGGTGTGTATTGAACATGTGCATTAAACTTTTCAGTTTCCATTTCCACTCTCTAAAATATCTGAATAGAAAGCAAGCATTTCTATCTAGCTGTCAAATTATTGTTTGTAATTACAGCAGTGTCCTTCGTAGTTGCCTGACCTTATGTTAACACTTTGATTGGAAAGGCTGTTTTAAAGAACTGTGTGGAAGAGTTGAACAAATTAAATAAGCCAAGTCAAACAATAGTAATTATCCTTGAAATAACACTAATGAGTCACTAATGAGAGCGGATTTTTTTGGTTTTTTTTATAACTGTGGAAGAATACAAAGCTTACCCTGTTTAAAAAAAGACAGTGATGCCAAGAGAAATTCCAAGGGATTTGGACAATATGCAGTTCAAGGTGAAAGTCAGCAACTTGAATTTTGGCATTCCCATGAGGATTAAAAACCTCCCACTGGAGCAAAGTATTTTCCAACTTCATATGTGGTGATTATTCATAGAGTAGCTTGCAGCATAAGCAGTTCAAAGGAAAGCAGAAATGTGAAAAGTAAGTAGAACACTGAAGGAAGGAAAAAATGTCATTATCTTACAGCAAATTGAAGACAAAATTTAGCTTTCCAGTAATGAACATAACTTTACAGTTCTTCCACATTTCATGACCATACAGCTTCCCTTACCGTCTCTCCCAACACTGTTGCCTCCAAACATCACTAGAGAAAATTGGAAATGTTCCATCATGCACAGATAAAATAATATCTTTCTTTCTTTAAAAGCAAAGAACCATGCAGGAGCTTTAAAGCAGTAAGAATTGTGTATTGCAAATGCCTGACATCAAGCATACCTACAGCACTAAAAAAAATTCAAGTGATACAAGTGATCTGATGAATGTGGCTGGAAAAGAAACTGAGAGAGAGTTTTTGGGCATAGGGCTCAGACAAGGAGGAGGGAGATAAGGTGGGGCATTGAAGGTGGTGAGAAATTTTGTTTTTCCCCATCAGTGAGATTTGTTAACCAGCACCTGATTTTGAAATGAGTTATTTCTCCCATGGGATGAGGTGTTCAGGTGCTGGAGCTCACATTCTCTGGGTGCTAGGATTCTGAGTGGTGCTGCACCTCCTGTGATGTATCACGGTCTCTCCCTGCTTCATGGAGGGGAGGACAGTAGATAGTGGAAATCTTATGATACGCCAGAAGAAGTGAAGTTTTCTAGGGAATTTAGCACATAGTAGGGAATGGCAACGAGGTCTCAGAAGTGCCGTATTCCACAACTGATAATATTTTAATTCTCAGGAAGTATTTTGAGTTTCATTTTTTCAGTGGCAGCTTTAAATTTTCAATGTAAAGCTGATTGTCTCTATAAAGAAATTGTTTTTGTTTCTGGTTTTGGTTTTTTTGAAACTCCACTGAATCTGTTTTGGCAGAAAATTTTCACTTGGTTCTACAAGTAAATAATAATCCTACTGATTATAACAGCGAGAAATGTTACATCCTTGCTGATATACCCCAGCTCTCCCAGAGTCTCTGTGAATCTTTCAGATGACTTTATTAGGCAATAGCTCTACAAATCAAATATATATTGAAGGACATTCAGTACCCAAACAACCCTTCCTAGCAAAAAATAAAAAACTTTGGAAGTTTAGCAATGAAAATATGCTGAGGCCTTCTTCATTGCTGTCAGCTATTTTATTAGCCTTCAGGGCAATAATACAGTATTATTGTTAAATACTTGCTTTTAGGATCAAAGGCGGATGACCCTTAAATCACTCTTGAAGACCCTTTTAAGCATGCCATCCCACTATCGCTATCTGTGTGTGAGCCACCTCTTTGGATGGATGGCTTTCCTGTCCAACATGCTCTTCTTCACGGATTTCATGGGACAGGTAAAAGCATAAAATCCTCTCGCTCTCTTTCCTCATAGCATATCCTCCTCCGCCAAAAAGAAAGGAGACAGTGTTATAATCCTGTAGAAATGACAGTGGTGGCAGAGCCAGTTGTATCTATCTGGAGGGCTCAACAAGAGTTTTGTAAAACAGCTAATTGATCTCAGGCCCTCGTTCTGAGCCAGTCTGTTGGATCTTTGGGGAAAACCTTTTAGTATTTGTAAGGCTATTGCTGTCTATTTAACTGTTCCAAATGAAGCTCTCGGAGCTGTTCCGAACACATCCATTCTCTGCTTTGGCTTTGCAGCCGCTCCGAGATGGACAGGTTTCCTAACTAAAGTAATGCTGATGTTGCTTGGATGCAGCTGGCCTTATCCTGGTGCGTGGGCACTGTTGGCACAAGGCGGTTCACCTGCACTGCAACCTCCCTGGCCTCAGGCTCTGCAGCTCTTTGCACACAGTGAGCTACTTGGTAGCTGAAAGCTCTTGTCTCCTTGAATCTGGCTGTCCCTGCCATACCTCTTTAAACCCTTCCCTGAGTCCCTTCTACCAGCAATTATTTGCCTTCGTGATGCCCAGTGCTCCCTTTTCCACGCCATTCCCAGGCAGTAAGGCTGTATGTCCCTGCCAGTGATTCTTGCCTATACGATCCTGTCTGCCTCCTTTCCTCCAGGCTACAAATATGCTCCCGGCCCAAATCCTCTCATTGTGACTTACTTTTTTCTGTGGTTTCCACCCAGTATTCCCATTTACTTGCCTTTTTTTGTCTCTGTAGGCGGGAGGGAGGGTTTTTTCCTGCAGTGTATATGAACAACTGAAAGAAAAAGTTTTGCTTGCCTAGATAAGGAACTGAATAAGACAATTACTGGGTAGAAAAATGAGTGTGTTGGGGTAAGCCTGAAAGAGAAAAAAAAAAAAAAATTAGATAAATTAGGGAAAGAAAGGCTAAGGCAAGAAGGCAGAAGTGGAGAAAGAAGAAGAGTGGGAAATAAGACACCCAAAGGAAAAAAGAGCAACTGAGTCAGTGTAGAGTAGACAGTCCAGGAAAAGGTAGAGGGTAATAAATGAGGAGGAGCCTGGGATGTGAAAATCTGGGAGAAATGAGTGTGAAACCAACTGTGAAGGGATGGTCAGGGCACTGCTTAACAGATTTCTTGGGTGCTAATTATCTCCCCTACCAGGGATGAGGCCCTGTGTTGAGTCCCATGTTCCCATAAGAAAGAGGTATTATATACATCCCCATTATATACATGCAGTCCATCCTTGCCTTCTGTGATCTTTGTGGTCTCTTTTAGGTTGTATACCAGGGTAGTCCTTATGCACCTCATAACTCCACACTTTACCTCACTTACAAAACAGGAGTAGAGGTGGGATGCTGGGGGCTGTGCATCAATGCAATTTCTTCATCAGCCTATTCTTGTAAGTACCCAGGATTGTACTCCAACACTGTGTTTTGAAACAGTATTTAAACTGTTCACTATTTGCCATTGTTTAAAAAAATAAAGTGATGCCAAATTAACTGGGTTTTTTCCACAGTAAAACTTTAAGAAATGTTACATTCTCAGCATTGTTAGAAACTCGTATCTTAACACGAACAGTTCCTGACCACATGATGAGGGCTCACTTTGGCAGTAAGGCATTGTTCTGCATGTGAACTGACCCTGAACACTGAAAATCATCCTGAATTTAAATGCCAGACTAAAATGGATGCCACGGGCATCATTCTGAGATGCTCTTTCACCTAGCAGTGCTCTGTAGCTGTAGGTTCTCGAAGGTCCCTCTGATGGCCTCTCCCCATCTGGAGATTATAAAAAACAACTTTTTCACAATGCAGTAGAAGTTCTTGCCAGAAGCATGAACCTTGCTCTCCAAAATTATTTGTAAATATGCTAGCACAGTTCCCCAGGTAGATTTCACCATAGCTCTTACTAAGAATTAAAAAAACCTACTTGCGATCCGAAAACTCAAATGAGTAGCATTTTGGGGGCTGAATTGAGCATCTAAAAGAGGCTTGAGGGAAATCTTTTTCCCTTTGGAGCTTAACTACAGGCATTTCTGTAGCGCCTTTCTCAGCTCAGACAGAGGTTGATGCCAAATGTTCGCATTATAATCAAACAGCGGAAATGTCTGAGGTTGTCAGTGAGGGCAGTTCTTCCAGAATGGTTGTTAACTACTTCTTCTCTGGAGTTGGCTATGCCAGAATAAGACTATCCCCAGAGAAAGCAAGTATTCTTTGGCAAGTTTATACCCACAATAATTTGAGGCAACTTCCAAAATCAGTAAGATTATCTCCTTCATTGCATTTTACAAAATAAAACCCTTTAAAGGAACTCCCTGATGAAATGTGACCTGTTTTAGTTTAGTCTTATCAGCATTTTCACTTTCTTTTCACAGACCTGCAGAAAATCCTTCTGCCGTACATAGGATTAAAGGGACTTTATTTCATTGGATACCTACTTTTTGGATTGGGTACTGGATTAATTGGCTTGTTTCCTAATGTCTATTCCACTCTGGCTCTATGTTCCCTCTTTGGTGTCATGTCCAGCACACTGTACACAGTGCCATTCCACCTCATTGCAGAGTATCACAGGGAAGAAGAGGTGAGTTCAATGTCTAAGGAATGGTAAGTTTATATCTGTCTGGGTCTGTTTAGTCTATTTTGGGAGAAAACTGGATAGAACTGGTGAGCAGCTTTTAATTTTAATTTCAAACTATTTATGATGACACATGTTATGAATGGAAAGTTTCTGACAGGGAGAGTTAAAGTCCCAGCTCCAAACTCTCCAAACAGTCCTGCAGCAAGACAAATAATTAATTATCATCACAGCTGAAACAAAGCCAATCGCAGTATGTGTTCAGGCAGTAAGCAGATAATAGGGCTCCACTTCGTGTTGCCTTCAAGCTTCCTTATATCCTTCCTTCCAGCCGTACTAGCTGAGGAATTGACTTCTGTGTTCCTAAGGTTAATAACCACACTGTAAAGGCTGGCAGAAGTCTTAGTTAACTGCAAAGTGTTACAAAAGCTGTTAGCTAATAAAGATATAAAATTTCATAAAGATATGAAATTCAAGTACAAACAGGTTTATATAGTCCAGTATTAAATTATAAACCACGTTCTCATTGTCTCTCTAAATATCTGGCGTTGGTTTTTGGTCCTCCACTGCATGAAATCCTGTTTCCAAGGAAAATCTGGAAAAGTTTGCATTCCTTATATCATGGTACTGGGCACAGCAGGATCTTCATGTCTGGTTAAGTGTTGAGCTCTTTAATGGAAAAGTTCTCTCAAGTCTCTTAAGCTAGTGAGAGAGCTGGAAACAAGAAGGATTAAGGAAAGTTGGGAGAGTTGGGAGGACTTAGGAAAAGTTCTCATTATATCTGGAGACATTTGAAGAAATTAGTAAAGGAAATGTTGAACCATTGAAAAACAACGTAGAAACATAGTTGAGACCAGCACAGGTCTAGATCAAGTCCCTGAGAACATGTCCTACTGTTCTGTACAACTTTTAAGCATCACCATCTGAATGATGAATACAAGAAAACTCTTAATTATTCTATTGAATCCTAGGAGGATATCTCAATGAGGAAGGAGAGGCGGTGGGGTGGCCCTGTATGTTAGGGAGTGTTTCGATTGTATAGAGCTCAAAGATTGTGATGATGATACGGTTGAGTGTTTATGGGTAAGGATGAGGGGGAAGGCCAACGAGGCAGATATCCTGCTGGGAGTCTGTTATAGACCACCCAACCAGGATGAAGGGGCGGATGAAGCGTTCTACA
>NW_008795938.1:2785718-2802128 GCF_000699145.1 Aptenodytes forsteri
GGGTTGACGGTTGGACTCGATGATCTTAGAGGTCTTTTCCAACCTTAGTGATTCTATGATTCTATGATTCTATGAATGTGGATAAATATTTAATAGATCTGATTCCTAATTTTTCAGTTAATTTCTCTTTTCCTTCCAACAGAGAACAATCATGATGAAGAGTTTTAGAAAGATATAACAAAGGACAGGGAATGAACCCAGTTTAGAGTGAGATCACACTCCTAACCTCGGGCCAGCCAACTCACAGAGAGGGAGTAAAGGCAAAATTGTAGTCTAGCTCTGACTCAGAGCTGTTCCAAGACAGAAGTGAAATAAAATATGCTGAGT
Source organism: Aptenodytes forsteri (assembly GCF_000699145.1). Lineage (NCBI taxonomy): Eukaryota > Metazoa > Chordata > Aves > Sphenisciformes > Spheniscidae > Aptenodytes > Aptenodytes forsteri. The sequence goes on from NW_008795938.1 coordinate 2,786,046, forward strand.
AGGCATGGACTTTATATTTAATAGGCTAATATATTCAAATGTTACTTGTAAGACAACCAATTGTTTCTTGTTTGATGTATGGTACTTGCTATGCCAGATGTTAAACGATATCTAATTCTATGTTAGATCTGATATTAACAGAATCAGGTTTAGCTCAAATCTTATATAATGTACAAGATAGAAAAAATAAAGAGGAAACGTCAAGTGCAAGATTGCATTCATTTACACATTCATATAATTGTGGTCAGAACTACTGGCACATAGGAACACTGGGCACAGCCCAGCAAAATAGATTTAATTCCAAAAAAATTGTGTCTAGAATTGGAGATACTTCAGGTGAAAGGACTGTATCATTCCAGAACAAAGAGCAGACATTTTCTTCTCACTATGCGTTCTACCAAAATCATGTGCTGGGTTTTAAAATGCTGCCATTTCAACTCCTGTTCCATGCTGCTGTCCCCGAGGATCCAAATTCAATTTTGTCTACTAGATTAGGAAGAGACTGTCTCCAGTACTTTTGAGCTTTGTGTGGTAACAGCTCAAAGGCAATGTAATAGGTCTTGCAAAAAGTAAAAAGCATCTTAATGGCCGAGAGTGTTTGGATACCAGAAGACAACAGCACAGCTAGCCTACATCATGGAAACCTCTTGTTTGTTACAATACAAGCTTCTCCATTCAACAGTCTATGCAAGAAGAACAATAAATATGTAAACTATCATGTAATTTCCCAACAAAACAGAATAGTTCCTTCCTGGTGGGAATCACAGGGCAGCTGAAGTTAGAAGGGACCTCCAGAGATCATGTAGTCCAACTCTCCTGCTCAAGCAGGGCCACCCGGAGCAGGTTGCCCAGGGTCATGTCCAGTCTGGTTTGAATATTTCCAAGGATGCAGACTCCACAAACCCTTTGGTCAACCTGTTCCAGTGATCAACTACCCTCACAGGGTGCTTATGTATGAGATGCTTGTATATAATAAATGAAGGCTTTTGCCCTGCTATATATATCATAGCAGGTATACAGATAATCGGTAGTTAATAATGGTCTTCTGTAATGTAGAAGAATCCTAGTCTGGACATTTGTTTTCAGATTATTTTTTTTCCCCAGCAATAAAAGCATTACATTTAGATTTTAGTACTGAACTCCTTTATGTGCTTTGAGGCGTAACTTCAGAGCACAGTGCTCCATTATAATGAATTATGATCTGTACGTGTGTGGCACATAGGATGACTCATCTTAACATCCCTTTGAGGCTCTCCTTCAACCATGAGAGTTGGAGCTAAATTATCCATGACGGGGTGACCTGTACTGTGAAATGACAGTTTTCCAGGGCTCAAATAGACCTGAACTTCAAGGAAACGGCTAATTTTTCTGATCAAGTTTCAATTCGTTCCTTGAGAGAAGGGATAGAGGGAAAAATTGTGGACGGGAGAAACGGGACAATTTAGGAGGAGCTTGGAAAACTCATTATCACTTGTAAAATCTCTGTTTGAATTCCGTAACCTCTGTGGCACAAGCAGAAAAAAACAGAAAGGAAGCAGAGAGCTATTGGCCTGTCTTGCTGCACCTGGGGGTCGTGACAGTGCATTGGCTGAGAGCTGCACGTTATCGGTGCTGTCTCATTTCACTGGGTTTTGTTTTGTGTTTATTTGCAGAGCCTGAAGCTGCAGGATGGGGAACAAGCTGGTGAGCACGGGCGAGGGAAAGGCATTGACTGTGCTGCTCTCACCTGCATGGTCCAGCTGGCCCAGATCATTCTCGGTGTGGGCCTGGGGCTCTTGGTTAGTGTTGCTGGCAGTGCCGTCACTGTGATTTCGGCATCTACAGTGGCACTGATCGGCTGCTGCTTTGTTGCTTTTTGTGTTCGATATGTGGAGTAGGACTGTGTGAAGTGGTTGGAAGAAATCTCACCAGGGGATCATTTTCTTTCTGAGTCAGTAGCACTGGTGCTGCTGCCGTGCTGACGCTGCTGGCATGTCCTCCTCTCTTACCTCCTCGGTGCAGTTGCAATTCCAGAGCTTTACGAAAGGGAGACTTGATAAAACTGGTTGCCTAATGCCTCAGATTGAAAGCTTCTATATTTTGACTGCTTTATTACTTCATTCCTGCTGACCTCAGTGTATTAACACGCTATTACACATGATGATGTGTATGCCCGTGGTATCTTGATGCCCTACACTAGGAGTCATTACGAAACTCCTCATTACCAATTTGTGGAAGTTAATAGACGAAGTATGTGATAAATTGAAGAAGAAATAAAAACAGACAGAGTTAGGAAGAAGGTTGTTCTTTGCCTTGTTTTTCAAATATCTTAAGTTTGGGGCTATTCCCTCTGGTAGTCAAAAGCTGCAGGAGGATCAAACAGGTGTCAGAGGCCATGCGGGGTGCAATTGTGTTATGACTAGTAGTACTGTTAAATTGGATCAGTTAATTCCCAGCTACACTCAAAAGCAGATTTGGGTGTGAAAGATGATTGGAATATAAAAAAGATTGAAGCCTATTGTTTAAAAGCATAACTGTAAAGTAATTATTTTATACTGGATCCTGCTTCTTCTGCATGAATGAAATTAAAGTACTGACTGAGCTTGTCATGAAAGTCTGCCTAAGGCTGCTCTGCAAATCCATGTGTAGGCACCTAAACAATCCGTCTATGGGAAACAGCTGCCATTTCTTCCTTCTTAAAAAGCTGGCCTCTTTGATACTGTAACTGAAAAAACAAACTTCACCACAACAAGAATTTTATGAATGGTTGTAAGCCACTTAAATTTTGACATTGGATATGACAGTATTTAGCTTAAAGAAGCATCTCTCTTTTCTCTATTTTCTTTCATGCATCTAGCTTTGAGTGAAATGGCATTTGCTCTTTACAGACTATTGTAAATAAATTCAGCTCGGCAAAGCACTATCAAGAATTATTCTACAGTAAATACTGTACAATACTGTAAGTCCAGTTATTTGTATTTAATTGCATATGAAGCTTATTTTTATAATATTGCCAGAGTTTTGAAAATCCTGTATTTGTGAAAGTGATATGCTGTATTTATGTTGTGCTTCCTCTGTCCTGAAAACTGTCATATCCATTTGCTATGTTATATGCTAAGCCACATGAAGCCATCTGCTAATGCAATATTGGTAATGAACAGTGACACAAAGAGGCTGTTGCCAGGTATGGTGTTTGTTTGGTTTTTTTTAAAATGTTGCACATGTGTAATCAACACTGTCCAGTCAAATGCACTGTGGAGCTGATCAGCTCTTAGAAGCTCTGCATGATGTGAACTGACACCACCACAAATAAATGGTTAGATTTGAGCATAAGGTGCTTCTGTGGAGATGCACCAACTTCATCCTTTTTGTATGTTTTCAAGAGCAGAGTGAGTCATTTATTCTCAGGAAAAACAATTTTCCCTTAGGCAAACTTTTATTAATTATAACAAGTCCATGGCAGCCTCAGCTACCTTTTCTTGTTGATGATTGTGTCTCCATTGTAGACCCAGAATGGGGCTCAGTGCATGGCAAACCTTACCTTTCTTCACAGTTCCTTCATCCTGCCTTATGAAAAAGCCACATTTTATGGTTTCTTTCAATTTGTGGCTCTTCATGAATCCCCCTTATGTCACACTCATGGAAGAGAAAAGCTTGGAAGACTGAGCCCCTGGACTGTGCTTGAAACACTTTGTAGGTACTGAGATGGCTGGACTACAAGGGTCTCAACCGGGACAAACAGGAGAAGGCCAGAAAATGAAGGATGGTTGTCTTCTCAATTCGCTTTATGCCATTGTTAACATCACTAACTTCCATTAACTCAATATCTCCTGGGAGGAGGAATTTTTAAGGGAAGAGCGAGGCTTCTGTGGAGCCATAAAAACAGAGAAAGGAGGAGGTGATCTGGTTTTATAGGACTGCAGGACTTGAAGTACCATGTAAACCCATGCTCCAGGAGCTGAGGACATAAAGCTCCGATTCCAGCGTGAGGCTGGGAAAGGACTTTGCAATGTTTACCTATGTCTTTGTCAATATTTTCTTTGAAGGTTTAACGCCATCAGAACATTAAAATTTGAATGGTCAGTGCTCTCTCTCCTCTGTTACACAAAGAGAAAGCTGGCATTGATTCAGGCTCATGGAGTGACTGTAGATCTGTAGCAACATAACAAGAATTGTGAACCCACAGACAGGAGAGAGATGTGACCATCACATATATCAATGCTTTTATTTACAAATTTATTCGGAGAAAACTGTTTCAAGAACTCACTTTATCATCTTTCTCGTGATCTTTCCTTTTAAAAGTCACTGCATGCTACAGAACACAGAACAGAATAGAGTCAGTTTTTCTTTGGAAATCTCTCCATAAAAACTTCCTAAACTTGTTTCTAAGACTTCAAAATAATATCTTTCTTAATGGGTCTTCATCAAAAATAGCAAGCAGACAAAAAACTATGTACAATTTGAAAAAAGGTGTTTAAAACAGAAAAATTATGATGGTGCTCATTCTGAAGTCGAAAATGTATTTCAGGTGTTACTGAAAACAACGTAAAGTGTTACTAATCCATGAGAAGGGATAACATAAGTACGTCTTTCAGCAATAGAAATACTAAAATGTTAAAAATATTAAAGGCATTGAAGAACTGTACTGTGGTGCTACTAATTTGAGAAGTTCCACCTTTTCTGTCCTTTTACATTAGTTCAGGATTTGAGTTATCAATATGATCAGTTATTGTACTTAATATCAGCTTTTAGTGCAATGATGTGAGTTTCAAAGTTAGAAGTACCCTGGGTCTGAACTTTCTCTTCTGGTTTTATTTCCATATATATAAAACCAAATAAATAAAGATCTTCTCTATATCGTGTTCATGCAAATGACACTTTTAGATGAAGACGAGATGTCTTGAGATAACCAACCCCTCCTCCCTCCCACTTTAACAGAACTAGTCATGGCTGAATGAAATGAGGCAGGAAACAAATCTGCCATCTTATCTTCATGACACTTTTCCTTTTTCTTTCTCTTACGAATGCCTGCCCGTTATTCCCATTTAACAAGCAGGCATCTCATGCAAGCAAACCATTCAAGGAAATGTTGGTTCTCTTGTTTAGAGGACTTGCAGTGTTAGTAACGTCACAACTGGGTTTTTTTCCAATATTCATTCTGCCTTTCACAGTGATCTCATTAAGTTTCTTTGACTTCCTTGAAAACAAGCAACTCGGGTGGTTTGTGGGAGACACTATTCTTCCAGATAAAGTACATGAGTCAGGACGAATCACAAATGTCTTTGCCTTGGCAGAACTCACAGCTTTAGCATCGGTGCCTATGAATCGGTACCAGTCCCTGCAGCATGTCAAAAATAGGGAGAATAGTGTAATTAGGAGATGTGGCAATGATGACATTTGGTATTTCTGAACTGTAGAGGGATTGCTTCATGGAGGAAAAGGGTGGAAGTATCTGCTGTAAAATGTCTTCAAATGATTTTTGGCATGATAAAGCTATAAAAAATGATCTATAAAACAAAACTTTTCCCTCTAAGTTTCCAGTATTCATTTCTTATTCCCTAGCTGCTCCTTCTTTGTATATTTAAGCAGCAAATGTTTGGGGCCACTTGCCCAAGACTAAACTGTGAAAAGTGATTTGTAATTCTGTTGCCTTCTGTGGTGTATTCAGTTTCATACATTGCTCCTTTAGGTACACAAGGTGTGTTAATCAGTTGTATTTCCTAAAGTTTCTTCTTGGAAATGAACTTTTTACCTCCCCATGTATTAATATTTTACCTGTGTATTAAAGATAATGACTTCACATCGTGCAGAGACATCAAACCAGAGAGTATTGCTTTGCGTGGCTCCAGGTAAGTGCTTGCAGTATCGGGAACAAAAAATTCAGTGCTTTCCACTCTGGATTGCACAGTAGACTCAGATAAGCAGATCCTGCCTGTTATTTTCAGGGAGAGATATCTGCGACCTTTTCTAAACAATTGGTTGCTTTTTGAAAGGGTAATTATCAAAGGCTATGTCTGCTCCAAGGAGGAGAGGGAATGGGGCTGCTGCCTTTCTATGGATGAAGTACTCTCCTCCCCGAAGGCTGGGTGCTTGGTTGCCCCCCGGTGTTCAATGACATTATAGCACTTCTCCAGGGCGTGGTAGCTGCCTGCCTTTCCTTGCATCACTTTCTAACCCCAATCCTGTCCCTCTCTGTTTCATCTTACTCTGAAGTTTCCTTATAGTGATGTACTGCTGCAGTTCAGTTTTCTTTTTTCATGCGTAGACAACAAAGGAAAGTTGCTTTCTACTCGCTGTAACCCAGCTGTGTAATGCCAATGAAGACACTGCCATATGGACACGCGGTGGTAGGAGCCCACCGAGGACATGCTTAGCACCAAACTCATGGTAGAATCTGGCCTTTGAAACCTTCAGTGCTAATGCCAAGAGTCAATCCTGTAGTGCAGCTGTCCCCCCATTTGTTTGGCAGATGAATTTTTGTTGCATTGGTTCCCAACAGGTAAAGTGCATCGGGAGGCAGGGACAGTGGTCACAGCACACAGAGAGGACAATAGGCAGCGTCAGGCTCTTTGACACCTCTGTTTTCAGGGCCCCTCTGCTCATTAGGTGCTGAGGAGGATAGGGGAAAATAGCAGAACTGCGGGGTGTACGAGTAGCATGAGGGAAAGGAAAAAGTTCTTTTGTTAAAGGCTGGGAGCACTAGCCTGGAGTTGCATGGCTGGCAGATCACCATGTAAGTGCAAATGTATCTCAAATTATTTGTTTTGCTTGTTAACATTCAGATCTGATTTTTTTTTTTAAAAGAAATGTCATCTCACAATACAATTTGCAAGTTATCAGATTCCAGGAATTTTAAGGGCTGAAGTACTTATTTCTTTAATAAGCGCTGAAATTCCAACGTAACACCCAATCCCAGTAAGTAGACTTTTAAAAATATATCCCAAATATTGATAGATTGCCATAACATTGCAAAACATGGCAATAAAACAGTTGTTAAAACTACGGTTATCTCTGAGAGAGAGGTGGCACCTTATCAAAAGGTGTTGTTCTTTTCTGAACAGGAATTTTGTTTTTTGGAATATTTTACTTGGAATTACTTTATATCAAGTGTGCTCAAAATTCAAGATTTCAGTCTACGTCTCTGAAAATGTAATCCCAAATCTGAAATTCAGACTAGATTCTTCTTTTCACTATTTATGATCAGCTGTACAGGTTGAGCAGTGATTTAATACAGTGCTATAGGATCCCTGTTACCTTCAGTTCAGGAGCTCCTGGGTAGCTCTCTACCTCTATATGCATCACTGGATTTACCTATGAATAAGGGACTGGAGTTCAGCAGGAAATGCCTTTTGATGGGCAAAAGGAAGAGTATATTTCCTCTGACCCCCCTCAGCTGTTTCAGCAGAAATAAAAAGTAGTAAAAACGTTTTTGAAATCTGTTTATGACCATAAATATATAATAGATGATCTGAAATATACAGTAGGAGATGATTTGAGGGCATAAAATTTTTAGAGGTTTTTCAGAATAAATGTCAAGGAAGACAGACATGCTAATTCTACTGTATTGGAACAAAGATGTATTCATAGCAATTTATTTGCCATCATAGAATCACACAGAAGCACAGAATAGTTGGGGTGGCCACTGGAGATGGCCTAGTCCAATCCCGCTGCTCAACGCAGAGCTGCTAAAGCAGGCTGGTCATGCTGTGTCCACTCAGATTCGGAGGATCTCCAAAGATGCAGACTCCACAACATCTCTGGGCAACCTGTCCCAGTGCTTGACCACACTCACCATAAACAAGGGGTTTTTTTTCTTCCATTTAAATAAAATTTATTGAATTTCAGTTTGTGCCTGTTGCATCTTGTCCATTCCCTGGACAACACTGAGAAGAGTCTGGTTCCAGCTTCTTTAACCTCCACCTCCATCAGGTATTTACACACATTGACAAGATCCCCCTGAGCCTTCTCAGGTCCAGGCTGAACAACCCCAGCTCTGCCAGCCTCTCCTCACATGGTAGATGCTCCAAACCCTACACCATACTGGAGCCTCTCCAGTAAGTTCATCTCTCTCTTGCACTGGGGAGTGCAGAACTGGACACAGCATCCCAAATGTGGCCTCACCAGGTTGAGCAGAGGGGAAGAATCACCTCCCTTGATCTGCTAGCAATGCAGCCCAGGATGCTGTTGGCTGCCTTTGCTGCAAGGGCACGTTGCTGTCTCATGCTCAACTTGTCCACCAGGATCCCCAGGTCCTTCTCTGCAAAGCTGCTTTCCAGTTGGTCGGCCCACAGCCTGTACTGGTGCTGGGGGTTGTCCGCTCCTAGGCGCAGAACTCTGCATTTCCCTGTGTTGAACTGCCTGGGGTTCCTGTCAGCCCATTTCTCCAGCCCACCAAGGATTCTCTGAATGATGGCCCAACCTTCTGGTGTATCAGCCACTCCTCCCGCTTTTGTATCATTTGCAAACAGCTGGGGTGCACTCTGTCCCATCATCCAGCTCATTAATGAAGATGTTGAACAGGACTGGCCTCAGTATTGATCTCTGGGGCACACCACTTGTCACTGCCCTCCTGTCACGGAAAGAGTGATGTACTTCACTTGCAAAAGAGAAGCAACAATATATTTTATTGATATAAAACAGGGGAGCACACCACCACACCTCCAGCTGGACTTTGTGCTGCTGATCACAACCCTTTAAGCCTGGCAGTGCAGCCAGTTTCAATCCAGCTCACTTTCCACTTATCTGGTCCATCCTTTATTGGTTTGTCTACGGGGATGTCATGGGAGAGAGCACCAAAACCTTATTTAAGTCAAGATATGCAACATCCACTGCTCTCCCTTCACCCAGCAAGCCAGTTATCTCATCATAGAAGGTTACCAGCTTGGTCAGACATGATTTCCCCATCATCTAAACTCTGGGCTAGTTGCTGGTAGCTATGGATTGATAACAACTTTATTATCTCAATTTTAGGATTTGGCCTGAAAAGAAAATTGAAGGTATTTGATTTTCAGACTTCTTGTCTAACCTGATCAAAGACTTTTTCACAACTACAGAGAGAAAGAGGTAATTTTTCCACAAGATTCCAGTTTTATCCAACATTATGTCAGGTGTGACTTCTGAACGAAAGTGGAAAGGTTCATTGAACAACAATGGTAGAAGTCAGTGTTGAATAGCTAATTTGATCATTGTGCAATGAGTGTACTCATCCAGTTGGTCTGTGCAAGGAACAACACAGATCCTTGGAGAAACAGTATCTCATTGTCCCAAAGAATGGATGAGTGAAGGAGAGAGTTAATATCTGAGTGAGCTACCTTTATTTTGTTATTTCCCACACTGAATAGTCTGCGGTCAGTCACCTTAACTTTCTGTTAGCACTCCCCAAGCAGGTAGGTCAAGGTTTCCTGAATAAATTGTTTCTGTCTCCAGGTGGTTTTTTGGCCCAATTTGCTCAGGCATCCTGTGAGTCTGTATTTTACAGTTAAGATTTTGGGAAGGACTCTGAGGTTGTGCACAAACATAGGCTGAGAAACCTGCACGTATGTGTAGGATTTGAAAGAGCCGGTTCTAAGGAAAACAACTCCCTGCAACTCGGGAACATGCCTAAGGCCTGTTACCAGCTGCGCCTTAGCAAAGGAACAAGTTAACTGGCTGCCCAGCCTTTTCTTGCAGACTTTATCTCAACTACTGCTGCACTGACTGGTGCTAAGAATGTACCTGGAGGAGATTCTTATAACTGCTTAATCATGATAAAAAGGTATTTTCAATAACCCCTTCTGAATGGATTAATCAGAATTCTCTTTTGAAGAAGGAGAGAAATAGCCCTCACTAAAAATTGGAGATCCAAGCTCCCAATCTAATGTCCTTGAGTTGCACCGCACCCATACCTATGCCTGCTCAAGCTCAGGGATACTGATTAGATCAGAGCTCCTGCGCAGGCACTCAATTGACTAATCAAGTTTTAAAGCAGACAGTCATGAACGGGAATTAAGGGGACTGGAATTTTTTTACTGCTAAAGTGAGTGCCAAAATAACTCAAAGAGAAAGTGAAGAAATATTTCTACTGGAGAAGCATTTTAAAGGGAAACCTGGAAATGCAATGGGAGGTTGTTATTACATTAACAGCTTAGTTATTTGAGCAGGGAAGATATTTAAAAGTACTTAGGCAATCAAAGTCAACGCCTAATGAGAATATCTGGGCTTTAAAGGTTCTTTCAGTTTGTCACTAGATGTCAGCCTGCACCTTCGGGTCGCTATCACTCTGTAGCAATGTGCACCTCTCTACCAGCACCCCACCAGGAATCTCCAACAGGAGGAAACCGATCACAAAAATCTCGTAAAGCACTCTGTAAGTATTGTTTTGTATCCTTCAGCTGTGTTTATTTTAGTCCATGAAAAGGTGATTGTTACAAATGAAGACACGAACATTTGGAGGAAACAGGAGTGTTTTTGAAAAGCGTTGTACTGATTACTTAGGAAACCCCCGGATGCACAGTAGGATTTGTTGTTGTTAACACGTAGTCTCAAAGCTGGAGCTGGAAAGACCCTCTACCCAGGCCACACGCCTGATGCTGTGTGCACGCTCAGAGCAACTGCCCCTTCCTTGCAATGCCCAGGCTGGTGCTCCTGCCAATGCAACACACAGCCCAGATTTCATGCACTGATAGTTGGGACTCACAGCACATGTGAAGCAAAGTTTCTCTCCGCTCATGCACACCTAGAGCAGTGCTCTTTGACCATGCTGGACACACACTGACCTGCACAGCCTGAACTGCCGGTCAGGCCTAAACCAACATTTGGCCAACTGTGGATGGGTTGTGCCTCTTTTGAACAGCAGATTCATGACCTACACCTGGTGGATCAGTGGCTTAGAGAGAGCTGCCCTCTAAGTCCATAGCCCACTTTCTACACACCAAAGGTATTTTCCTATTTGGGTGATTTGCCAAATGTAAGTTTTTTATGTCTTTAGTGATCAGATACCTGGGGCTTCCTCTGAGCATGATATCTTGCTAGTATTCTGGGCTAACTGTGGGTTGTTCTGAACAACATCTATTTTACTGTGTTGTTTTGCTGGCATAAAATTATGTCTACATTGACATCCACAAAAGCACATGGATTTTGTCATGCTGAGCACTGCAGAGGATGTCTTTTAGGCAATTTGCTATCTACTGAAATTCATAGTTATGCTTTAGACACCTGGATAGGTTTTTATGTAATGCACAACAACATTTAAGCATCAGGAGAGGGATTAAAATTCCAGCAAGCCAAGCAAGAAACTATGCTGTTCAAAAGCAAACACCAGGAAGGGAGTCTGGCTTTGAGATGCATCCCCTCTTCTTAATTTAGATACCTTCTCCTGGCCTGTAGAGACACAGATCTCTCTGACCTCTGGAGTTAAGTGTTCATGGTATCATTTTCTCACACAACAGTGTAGCTTTCTTCATCTACTAGCACAGGCATTAGGGCTTTCTCCCAGAACAGGCGAGACCCAAATGCATTTCTTGCAAATCCTTTGCCACATTAGGCTGCTAGATTTATAGGTCTAGAAAGCTCTCAGGCTCTTGCATGGCATACTTAAACTTTGATTGAACCACGACCTGGGAACAAGTTAATCATTGTTCTTGGAAAGGGGAGACCTAGAATCCAGACCTGGATCCAATTTCTCTTCTGCATTTACAAGGAAAAAAATCTTGGCACTTCCTTTTCGGGATTACACCCTAACCACTATGCTGCAAATAACGTTCAAGGGCTTGCCTTCCCTTTATGATCCAGCAATGGTGACCAAACAGGGAACTGTTTCAAACCAGAGCATTTGAACGCGTTCACAGAGTAACCCAGAGATTCAGTCATCCCCCAGGGATGTGGAAGGGGGGAAGCTGAGTTACCTAGGCTGTGGGCAAAAGCTCTGCCCACTTATTTAGTGTTTCAAAAGGGAAGAGGAAGGAGCATAATCTGCACATGCATTGAAAGTAGAACAGGAGAAGCATATCTAGACACAGATGCAAAGGGATGGGGGGAATGAGTTAAGTTTACAGTCCCTTCTAACTTAGTGTGGCCTGGCATGCGATGTTCTGTGTCGGGATGCTGAGCTGCCTCCCTCACTTAGGATACACACTGTGGCCAGTCCTGACTGAGAGATCCCCATGAAGTACAGAGATAAATGCTACACATTTAAGCAGATTTAGGCATGCTCAGGAGCAGACTTCTAGGCACAAAAATTTTACTAGAAAAAACTTTAAGTACCTACAGACTTCAACCGGCAGCCAAGTCAGGATTTAGGAACTTAGAGGGGCAGTTGTACAGTACTTAGATGCTCAAGTTCTTCTGTGGATATATCTGATTTCTTCAGAGTCTTTGCATCTGTATAAGTATGTCTATCAGCTGCCAGCTCACTTCTGCTGTTCTTCTCTAGGCACCTGTATCTTCCCAGTTAGCAAGCACCCAAGGCTGTAGCAGAAGTCTCTTCTGCCTTGAAAAAAACGGAACACGAGCTTCTCCTTGCAAGTAGCAGAACCAGCTGCTGCCAGACCAAACCTGAATTTTACAACAGGAGTTACTGACATGTACAGTAAAACTAATAGAGTCTGCAAAGCATAACTGCCACTAACAGGACTGCGATTTTTTCTGGACAGAAATAGCAAGTTTGCTCCACATCAGTACTTAGAAGTGACAAACAACCCTCTGCAGAAATGCTTTTTTAGCAGAGTCAGGCAGATGTTGGAGTTAGGCTGCAGAGGAAGGGGCTGAAAATAGAGAGGGGTTTTGAATATTGTATTTATATATTCATCTCATATGCAGTATTGGAGATTAACGAACTTGTGTTTGACAACAAAACCAGAACTGTTGCATTTTTCCATCTTTTAAAAGAAATATTTTGACCTTTCAGTTCTAAATTATTTTTTCCTCATAATTTAAAAAAAAATATTTTAAAAAGTAAATATACAACCTTACCATAAAAAGTTTCACAGCTTAAAATTACACTTTTTTCATGTCCTTAAAAGTTCATTTCAGATCAACATCAAATTGTTTCCCAGATGTTTCTCTGGAACACAGGCTGGGACAGGCATTGTCCCTGCCCTTCTCCAGGGTGTGAGAGCGCTGAACTGCAGGCTCTAGGGCTGCTCACACCGGAGGAATTGAACTAGACTTGATTGAAACACTGGCAAGTATCAGTGCAGACCCTTAACAAATACTTTAGCAGAACAAAAACCTTTGTGCTTGGTTTTAGCTGAAGCCAGAAGTATCCCAGACCAAGCAGCTTGAAGTGGCTGTGATTTGTTTCTTTTTCCCTTTTTTTTATTTACAGTTGTGTTGTATTCCACTCCGGGAAATCAAACAGTCTGAAGCACAGCAAGAACAAAGCCTACAGCCTCAGTGCCCTGGGAGAGACGCCTGCCTTGCCACACACTCCTTCGGGCTGTGGGTCTCCTCCCCAGCAGCCTGGAGAGAGGCTGGGGAACAGGATGTCGGGGAGCTCACACCCTCCCCTCCAAACCCAGGCAAAGCAACACCTCTCCATGAAGCTGCAAGGCCTGTCCTTGGGTTTCTCCTTGGCTGTCTGGGTTACTCTGTATCCTGGCACCAGCAGAGAGGATGGGGGGAGCTGGAAAAGCAGATCCTACACAGATCCGGAGGGGAGCACAGTAGTCCTTGTCCCCTCTCTTTCCTGGGTCCCTAAGAGAGGGGAAAGGGGCCAAGCTTGAACAAGCTAGAGCCTTGTACCCACTTGTCCTGGCTATTCCCATCAGGGCAGATATGAAATAGGACATAGGCTGCCTGATCCCTGTGCCCTCACTGGAGCCCAGGGAGCAGTGACCACAGCCAGGCTGGCATCATTTACAATGCCACACAGCAGTGAGAAAGCAGCCCAGCTCCCTCCCCCTGCCACAAACACACACACAGGGGTGGGAGGGCTGCTGGCCCCTTACTGCTTGCACCTCCAGGTTGGGGGGACACAGCTGAGGCCTCCCAGCCTCGCTCCGCCCCATCCAGCCCCTTTCCTCCCTATGGTGCCCTGAACATCCTGCATCGTCCCTGGATGGAGTCCTGTCACCCTCCCCAGTTCCTCTTCCCCAGAAAAGGTATGAGCACTAAAAAGCATCTCCTAGAGACACCCCAATCCCCAGTGCACCACCACTGCCTCCTCCTACTCCTGTTCTCCAGTCTGGGGCACATTTTCAAGACAATTTCCATCAACAAGCTTCTGAGAGCAGACACAACCCCAAAAGAGCATCTCTCACACAGCACAAACACACACAGGGGTGGGAGGGCTGCTGGCCCCTTACTGCTTGCACCTCCAGGTTGGGGGGACACAGCTGAGGCCTCCCAGCCTCGCTCCGCCCCATCCAGCCCCTTTCCTCCCTATGGTGCCCTGAACATCCTGCATCGTCCCTGGATGGAGTCCTGTCACCCTCCCCAGTTCCTCTTCCCCAGAAAAGGTATGAGCACTAAAAAGCATCTCCTAGAGACACCCCAATCCCCAGTGCACCACCACTGCCTCCTCCTACTCCTGTTCTCCAGTCTGGGGCACATTTTCAAGACAATTTCCATCAACAAGCTTCTGAGAGCAGACACAACCCCAAAAGAGCATCTCTCACACAGAAGCCCTCCTTTACCCATCCCTCCTCCCCTTGCCCCTACCAGGCATGCAATATCCCAGGGCCACATCTTGCACACACCCCACAGTCCCACTCCCCAGAGCCCCCTGCCCATCTCAGCAGTGCTGCTCCGTGGAGCTAGCAGGCAGCAGGTCACAGCGGCTGCTGTACATCACCACCCCAGGGGGGTAGTAGGCCACCTCTGGCTGGACAGTTGCAGCAGGGGAAGAAGCAGTGATGGGGTGGACAGGCACCAAGGCATGTAAGGCCTGCTCCTCCTGCTCGGGCTTGGTGGTGTCAGTGAAAGGGCGCATGGTGGTGAGGGAAGGTGAGGTGATCCTCCAGAGGAGGCTCTTCAGTGCCTTGCGAAACTCCCTGCGCATAAGGCAGTAGAGGATGGGGTTGAGGCAGCTGTTGGAGTGTGCCAGGCACACGCTGATGGGGAAGAGGTACACTTGGGAGAGGAAGTACTCAGTACTGAAGTGCACCACGTTGAGTTTGATGAGGATGCCCCACATTGTGAGCGCTTGGTTAGGCAGCCAGCACAAGAAGAAAGACAGCACCACGATGGACACTGACTTAGTCACTTTGGAGCGGCGCTTCGTGCTGGGGCCACTACAGGTGCTGCCAATATGCTTGTCACTGATGAAGCGCACCAGGAGCAAGTAGCAGAGGCTGATGATGGCCAGCGGCAGCACAAAGCCCAGCAGCACCTTCTGGATATGGTACAGACCCAGCCAGAACTGGGCATTGCTGCCTCGGCCCGCGGGGAACTTGATGAGGCAGAGCACTTCATCAAAGACGGTGGCAGTGGTGGAAAAAATGGCGTGAGGCAGGGAAGCCAGGATAGCTGACAGCCAGATGAGCGCACAAAGCCACTTGGCGGAGCAGCAGCCACCCAGTGGGTCACCTCGCCGCTGATTCTTCAAGGCTGAAGCCACAGAGCGGTATCGAGCCACACTCATGGCAGTGAGAAAGAAGACACTGGCATACATATTCATGGCTGTCACATATGAGACAATCTTACACATTGCCTTGCCGAAGAGCCAGTTGAAGTCCAGTGCGTTCTCCACTGCCCAGAACGGCAAGGTCAGCACGAACTGGAAGTCAGTCACAGCCAGGCTGGTCACAAAGAGGTTGATGGAGGACTTCCTCCAGCCTTGTTTGCTTTTCATCAGGTAGAGCACCAGCAGGTTGCCCACCAGCCCCAGGGCGCACACCACGGAGTACACCAGGGAGATGACAATCCGCACTACGTCGGAGCTGTCCCCCTGCATCCCGTCGGCTCGCTCCGAGTTGATGTTCTTAAAGAGCTGCAGGAAGGACATGTTGCTCCTGTTGCCCATCTGGGCGTCCTTCAGGAAACCCAGCGGCGCGTCCCAGGACTCCCAGTCCGCTCCTTCCTTCATGCCGGCGGCTGGCGAGCAGGCACCGCGCTCGCAGGGCTCGCCCACCCCATGCTAGAAAGGGCGACGGGGCCGCGGGAGCCTTTCCCCAGACCCCCGAGCCG
>NW_008795938.1:2802291-2802566 GCF_000699145.1 Aptenodytes forsteri
TGCGCGCCTCCGTCCTGTTCCGCCTGCCCGGCTGGGGGCCGTGCGTGTGAACCAACCGGGCGGCGCTGAGTTTGGCAAGTGCCCGACCCGAGGCGATGCCCTCTCCCGAAAAGTCCGCCCAGAGGGTCCGCTCCTAAAGAAAATCCCCTGCTCTTCCCTCCTGCGCTTGGGAAGTGCTGGGGGCGTCGCACCTCTGCCCAGCTGCAGGGCGAGCCCGAAACAACTTGCGCCTTCCTGCCTGAGAAACCTCAGCACCAAGCCTGGACGTGCTTCTC
>NW_008795938.1:2803037-2809905 GCF_000699145.1 Aptenodytes forsteri
CCGGCCCCATCCCTGCCGTGCCCGGCGCCCGAAACTCGCTTTGCCACCAAGTTTGCAGCAGAAAGAGAAAGCAACGGATGGGAATAGGAACCGAGGCTTTTCTTCTGCTCTTTTCCTCCTTCTCCCATTCTGCTTTTAAATAAATCAAAATAAGTGCACGTTTTGAAAATGAAACAGATTCTAAATATACCTGAATAAAGCACTGTAAATCAGCCCTCTGGGGGAGATTAAGGAAAGATTTAACAATTCAATTATTTTTCCACAGTCTTTAAACTGATTATTGAAATTCTTGCAAAGACATCGCCGTGTGTGCCATTTGTTGCCAGCGGTCCGCTTATCACTCTGGCTTATATCTACAGTGACCCTGGAAAAGGATCAGCCAGATCGTGGGAGTGCTAAAGGGGAACAACAGTAATTAGGGATTTTTATACATCATTTGTGTTGCATATAATGAGGGTACAACTTACTGGAATTAGCAATGCTCTGGGAAGTCTTAGCCTCCAGATTACTTGCTACACTAAGTACATTGGTACTAGAATGAAAACAAAATGAAATGAATTAAACAAAAAAATTGAAATAATGGGCCTTCAAAAGGCTGACTGCAGCCTTGAAAAATGGAGTCCTGACATTTCTTCCCCACCTTCTGCAAATCATGGGTTTTTTCTAGGCTTCCATACCTCTTAATCACTGCCTGGAGTTGCATTAGGGTGATATTTTCAATAGTAGGGCATTAAGTTGCATCCCTTAGCCTGCTGAATAGCAACAGTTTCTCAAATTCTCCCACCGAAAGTAAACCATCCTTGCCGTGAAACCTAACAACCCCATCAGCCCCATCAGTGTTGCACAGCCGACTGTAAAACAGTGCAGGTGGGAGAGAAAGCCAAGGATCCTTCAACACCAGTAGTGCAACAACCATATAAACAAGCAAAGTGAAAATGCTGAGTTTTAACCAGCGCCGCACCACTGTAGAGGCTCTGCAAACGGCACAGGAGGTGACGTGTCCCCCAGCCCTCAGCAGCGCTGACTGCCTTAGTCCTAGTGTCAGCACTTATCCAAAATGAAGGTTAGTAAAATATTTGAAATAAGCAAATTCTTGTTCAATTTTTCCCCTCCTCTTAGTCCTCCCACTATTAGCTCACAAGGAAAAAAATCATCTGTAATTGAGCCATGCAGAGACTATGACATGTTCATTTGGTAAATCATTAGTGGGATGGACAGTGCAGAAGTGGATTTTTTCCAGATTGAATTCTGCCCCATTCTGATCACATTGCTACCTCCATGCCCTATTTTAAGTATTTCACTGGAAAAATTGCAGAAACTGTGTCTTGCATGAAATAATTTCTTCTACCTTTGGAATATTTCCCTGCTCGGCACATCTTGTTGATATACTGCAGAGGCTGAACAGTAATAAAGATTCAGGAAGGGGAGGGAAATCATGCCTGAAGATATATTGCTTTTTTTGTTAGCCACCCAGAGAAAGAAACAGAAAGTGAACTGAGGTACCTCACGGGAACACTGGTAGTGGATTTTGAACTCAGGGCTGCAAATGTGAAACGCTTGTCCAGGTTTTTTTCTCATATTCTGACCACCAGACAAATTCCTTCTCAGTCTTGGGTGGTTTTCTTTTTCTTTCGTCATTCTTCACCTCAGAGAAGAAGTTTTAGAGGCAGGTAAGGGAACTTGCTACACCTTGATGAATAATAAAAGAAATATTCACTGAATAATTTATTTCTCACACCATCAGAACATTTCCATAGCTGGAAAAATGTTAAAAAATCCATCAGCTGTTTTGAAAGAGTATTGCAAAATTCATCAAATACATCACCTAAGCATTATTATTTTGGAAAATACTGTCTTCTGTTTGTTCCTTATTTATTCCACCAATGCTGCCAAAGGCTTGTTGTTAATATATAACTTTCTGGAGTCTTCTCTTTATCAAAGTGTCAGTATAATTGGTGTTATTGACTCAATCTTTTTGAAAACTGTAATAAACTTGATGGGCATAGGCTTTCAGGAAGTATTCCGGTGATAATGGGGAAATAATGGCTGATTTGTTTACTTTGGAAATCTCAAAAAGATCCTGTACAGTTTTGTAAGAGCCTTTCTGGGGTTTATATAGTACTATGCTAAAATAATTCACGGGGCTAAGGCTGCTAGTTTGCCTTCAGATAGCGTCAATCTGTACAGTAAACTTAAAAAGCTTGCACCAGTTCAGACCACCAACAGAAACTGCCCACTGATTTCGACTATACCGTACCAGAGATTAAAATGTCCCTGCAAGTATTTCTCAAATAGCCTTTAAAAATATTTCAGATAAATATGCTGAATAAACATTTGCTGAAAATGATAATTTTCCTACAATTTACCCCAAAGGATCCCTATAAGTTTTCACATCCTTTACAGACCTCGTACACAAACGAAGGATGGCTTATGATTACAACAGTGACTGAGTCAGCTATACGCTGTTCTGAAATGTTTTGGCAAGGGAGATGGGGTTCTGTTTTCAATATGAAAGCCATTTTTGTAGCTTAAAGCAGATTTTTGAAATATTGAATGTATCACTATTTTAAATACAGAAACATGTGACTATTCTCAGGGCATTTTTGTAGCAGTAAAGGAATTTTTTACCTTTTTCTATTCAACATACTGAAGAAAAGAGTAGTAATAGTAAAGCTCTTGAACAGATTTCATTAAAAAGAGTTATTAATATGTGTTACTTAGATGGGCTCTGTATTATTCTTAAATGTTGCATTCGTGCCATAGAATTCTGTTTTATGAGTAATTTTTTTTTATGGCATTTTCTTCTCATTAAAACAAATTTTTGGAGCAGGAGAAGGAAAGAGAAATAGCAAAAAAAGGAAATTCGTATTTGTTTATTTTCTCATTTCTAGTTTCTGGAACCCATATGGTCTTCCCTTGGCTTTTTATGAGCTCAGGGCTACAATCTCATGCTTTTGGCTATACTCAGACAGTAACTGTTAACAGTTACATTTTGAACTGGATTTTACAACTCTACTTTCTCCATCCTGAGAGTGAAGGTTTGGTGTGACTTCGTGTGTATCCACCATGGGAAGATTTTCCTGGCAATTCTTTTCTTACAAGTGTGGAAAGAAATGTTTATAAATTTTCATCACAAAACCTCAGTTGGGTAACACAGTCATCACACCCAGAGGAAAACATCTTTGGTATGCTTCATGGACCACAGATATGTTCTCCAGAAAGTATTATTTGAATACAGATAAAAATTTTAATTTAAAAAATTACTTTAATCATGTTCACGTCCTCTCCTTATTTGCTTTCTAGGTAGATCACTGAGAACATATTTTCCTGGCACTAATTTTCATAAGAAGTTAATTTCAAAGTGACCTTTTGCTCCAGAAACATGCTTTAAAACTGTTAATACGGGTAGTAAGACCACATGAGCTTTTAAATTCACACAGTCCACACACGAAATTATCATTTTTTGAATTAGCTCACCAATTACAAATAACAATCCATGTTTGAACACTGACCAGGAATCTGAATGTGAGCATCCCAAAAAATTTCATGTAATAGAATCACTATTTTAGGGTTTGCTTTATTCTGTTACTTGAATCTGCCCACAGACATACCATAAGTGGAATGTCAGCAAATATTTTTTGCATGAGTAACTTACGAAATTCCAAAAATCTTTAAAGACTATAATTGAAATGGCTGTTGAGAGATCCAACAGTGTCTCTGATTCAATTACCAATAGTTAGCTGTGTTACGAAGCTGCATCTCTAAATGCAAAAGAGGGAGTAAGATAAAAAAAAAAAAGTACTCACAAACTTCCATCCAAATCTGTCTCAGAAAAAAAAAAAATCAACAGATGCACAATAATTACCCAGCAAACTCCACAGAGTCTTTGGGATTCAGAGTCATTCTCTTTCCGTTCATCTCTCTGCTAATACTCGGTACCTTTAACATGGCCCACCACATCACGTGTGATTCATCTGAACATTTTTAGTCCAAGCAAACTGTTAAGCCGCCTGTATAGTTAATAGATAGTCAGGGCTGGACAGTGTTTCACCTTGTATGCGACAGAAAGGGATGCGTTATCCTGCAGAGGTATCGTCTCTCCCTACTGATGGGAGGAGCAGACAAGCAAGTGTGTGTTAGATGCCTTTTAGATCTTTAAACTTTGGGCAGGAGAATCTCATTCTCAGAGAAGCAAAATTTCCTGACTGCCTTCAGCTGGGCTTCATTCTGTAGCAACCTCTCAATGTCAAATCATATAATTTATGCTGCAGTTCCTCACTGCTCATAACCTCTGCTTTTCTGTCTCTCTGCATGTTTGCACAAACATATAAATTCCTATGCACACAATTCTTTTACCTCTGTTCTAGAGGTCTACTTAAATTTAAAAGAACCCAGATATTGGTTGTGCCTGGATTGTCAGTCCAGGCTTGATTGTGTCTCTCGATCGTGTATCTTGGTTTTTTCTGACCTCCTTTCAATAACTATACAGGCTTTTCTGCGTTGAGTTGCAGTTACTGAACTGCAATATCTTTGCTGTCACAAGAACACAACTGTTGTGCTATTGTATTTGTTTTCTTTTCATAACTGAAGTTGTGTTATCAAAAAAAATGCCCTTACATTCACAAGTCTCCAAAACCTCAGGTTATGTCTCTTTCAGAACAGGAAACCACTAATTAATTCCTTATCACTAGATTTTTACAATTCTTTGTGAGTCACTGAATAGTTTAATAGATAGGGATCTTACTTTAATAGCCCACAAATGCTCTTCTAAATCAGGTCTGTACTGGGAAGACACAGTGCCATAAATTCTGTTCACTTAAATAGCTGGCCTCAGTATGTCCTCACAGCAGGAAAGTGCTTTCTACTTGTGCCGTTGCTTCACATTGTAACTGTACGTGACTGTCAGCTGCAGGCACAGCATCCCTTAAGCAGGAACCCCACTGTCCCCCAGGGTATTTTCTGACACTACACCCAGTGAATCATTTCTTCTGTGTATGTGCACGCTGGCACAAAGCCCAGGGAATTATAGATATTTCAGATCAGATTCCCACAGTTCTCTCTCTCCGTTCTGTATGACTTTTGCATCTACAATTTTTGGTCATTTAAAAAAAAAATTAAAACAAAACAAAACACCCACATTCCTAAAGCTTTTATTTCTCCATCATTTCCTGATTTTTTTTCTTTCTCTCATGTGATGCTGTCTGGAGAAGAGATAACAGGGAAGAAAACAGGCAGGAGTAACAGGTTGAGAGAGTTAGTCCAGAATGAGAAACTCTGTAGTGTCAGGAAAGGGCAGAAGGAAAAACATCTTGCGCTTGGAGAGAATTACAGGCAATGGGAATTAACTTTTCCTGCCAAAGAAGAAACCAAGATGGAATCCTGCATGAAAAAATAGTTGCCTCACATCAGACACAGTGAACACCTACCCAAAAAGGTGACTGGAAACTGAAGCAAACGGTTATATGCCTCTCACAGAAAGGCTGTTTTTCTGATTGCCTTCGAGAAGTTTGTTAAACCAGTACTTTGTAAACATACGCCCATCCCTTGAACTTTCACCCCTTCTTTCCAACGCTCCTAGCCTGTTGGGCTCATTTTACAGTCCTTTTCTTTTTTATTCCATTTACTTAAGTACTTCCTTATTCTCCAATTTAATTATTTTAAAATATTCATGGCGAGTTGTGTAGCTTGTTCTATGCAACAATTGTTGTGTTTCTAAAATGTTAAGTATTATAGACATTGTATCAATTTCAGGTCACATTTAGCTTTAACTTAATTTCAGGGAAGTACTGATAAAGAGCTAAGCAGGCTACAATATTCAATGTCACAGGACAGTCTAGCGCCCACTGTGTGACTAGACTATTCAGAGAATCCTATTGGCAAGCACACCAGCAAACTTGTCGCTGTAACAAGCGAGATAACGTTATTCATATGCAGATTATATAGACGGCTGTATTAAAATAAATACCCAGCAACAAACAAATCTTCTCTTGGCAAGTGTTGTTGGATATCAAATATTTCACAAATTCATCCTCTTTGGCACACATGTGTCATTCCCTTGGCTAGAAGAGAGCACATTATGACTCATAAATCAAATATCACTCTTTTATAAATATGTTCTGTTTCCAGAGTTATTGTGTCTCAAGCCTGGGAGAAGCCACATTTCTATCTGATTTAGAAATCCTTGGAGTTTTAACACTTTCTTGCATTTTCGTTCTCCGGAGTTTGAGGTTCACAGTTCTTGCAGTAAAGGCAGCTGAATTGCGACAGCCATTCGCCTTTGGGAAAGTTTGAGCCGAGGAACGAGCGTCCTTAAGCATAGATTGCCATGAAACTATCCAAGAAACACATGGTACAGTCAATTTTAAGCAGAGGGCTATCAAAGCGGACAAGGAACTCAGCCCAGGCCTCACGGGCAGGACGGCACCGAAGCTGTCCCCGGGCCCCCTGCCTATGGTACCTGGGGAGCGGCGGCCGGGCAGTAACTTTGGCAAAGGCCATGTGAGGGGATCCTTGGGGGAGAGTACATGGCACGCACTTAAAAATATAGGTGCCAAGGCAATTAGAAACTTTCCCTACAAAGGGAGGACATTCAGAAGTAACCCCAACGTGGCAGCACACTGTTAAAATATAGGAACGGCCCCAGCGCCCGGGGGAGACAACCTGGAAGCCGGGCTCTGGCTGCGGGGGTCCCTCAGGCCCCGGTCGGGCCCTGAGGGACTTTGGGCTCCCGCCCGCACTCCGGGCACCTCAGGCGGGGCGAGGCCCCCACCGGCCCTTGCCGCTGCGGCGGAAAACGCGTTGAACACCCGCGTGCTTCGAGGACTTTCGCCACAAGCCGGGGGGAACCTCTGCCTGGGCGGGTGCGGGG
>NW_008795938.1:2810667-2826014 GCF_000699145.1 Aptenodytes forsteri
GTGTCGGCCTCCCGCCGTCCCCGGTTTGGTGTTAGCGTTACTGCTCGGGCTCTTGCGGGTACGAGCTCGCAGCGCTGCCCTCAGCACCTCCTGGCACTGGCTGCTCCAGACTTCAAAGTTCTGCAGTGAGAGCACACAGCTCCGGCTGCGCCTTCCTGCTGCTTTTTGGAAGTCTTTGAGTTGCACGGTGTAGACGAAGGTATTGCTAAATCCTGCTTTCTGCTCATCTTCCTCGTTAAGAGGCATGTCTCTAAATACCAGAATCGTTTGGTACTACTAAACTGAAAAAGTTTACTGTCCTGATTATTTATTTTTTTAAAATAAATGATCACTTCTGTACTGCAGCAGCACAAACTATAGAAGGATTGGTGTTATCAGGGTATAAAACCCACTGTGAGCTGTTCATATTCAGTGAGGATGGTAAATTAAAAGCGAGGCTTCATCTGCGGGAGGAGTCTCTTGAGGCTGCTCCCCAGGTGGATTAATTTCATTCCCCCAGTTGGTACTGGCTGCGCACCTCCTTGAGGGAGTGTAACTCAGGAATTTTATCCTGTTGCCTGTTTAAGGAAAATCAGAGAAGCAGCTCCCAAGAAAGAAAACTTATGATTAGCTGAAAGACTCTGCTTGGTGGTAGAAGACCCGAAAGTGTAGGAGGAAATTTTGCTTCCTGAAAACCTTCCTGATGCAATCAACAGCTGTGGTGCTGTCAGTGGGTGAGCTTGAACACAGAGGAGAAAATCTTCTGTGCCCCTCAGAGATCGTGGAAAGGAAGAGTGGTTAAGTAAGCTGCCTGAAAAGTGAACAATTGTCCTGAAGTTAGTTCCTGCTGGATTAATTTAAAGTGAATGCAAATAATCATTGCATTTCTGTGACGCTACATGGGAGAGAACAGGGACGGCTGTGTTAGCATGTAGCAGCTGTTTAATTGTCAGGCATTTGGAAATGAATGTAGAATTAATTTAACTTTCCAGGCATTAAAAACCTAGGCTTTGTGATGAGTTTGCAAATAGCTTTGTGTAAAGGGACAGTTCACAATTTGGCTAATTTTTTGCAAAGGAAGATTGAATGCAGTGTTAAGTGTGAAGGACTAAAATTTGTATCTCACATAGCTGAAGTGACTGTTAAGTGTTGCGCTCCCTCCACATCCATGACGAATGTAGCAGATGGGACAGTTAAGGATGCCCTTGCTGAATGTTGCAGGCCTGCTCCCTGCCATGGGGCTTCGGAGCTCAGGGTGTTTGCTGGGTACAGAGCCTTTCTTTGGCTTAGGAAGATGATTTCTCCAGAGGTAAGCAACATTATTTCCTATCTCAAGGAATTGTTTGAAAAGAAGCCAGAGCATTTGAGGGGCAGATATGGATGAACTACAAAGATGGAGATGAAACAATGGCCAATGATGAGCCACATTTTAGAGGAAGTTTGTCAGAAAACATGTTATCTAAAAGAAATTGTGCTTTTCCTATCATGTGTGAGAGATTGTGTGTTTTTTTTCTCTTTATTCTAGTTCATTCACTTTGTGTGCAGCCATTCTTAATACAGGCAGTTCTCTGCCATGTGTGGTGAGTTTGAATCCACAGAGGAGCAGAACAGACAGCAGTTTTGAATATTATCAGGTGTTTTCAATGATGCAGAAAGGTCTGCAGGGAAGGTTTCTCCAACAACTTGAACAATTCTTAGACTTGTCAAACAAGCTTGAAGGGCCTGAATCTTGCTCATCCCGTGTGACCAGAAGGGCCTGTGCAAACACTGTGATTGCAAGGCAAAGTACTGACTTGAACGTGTCCTGCTCAGTGTGACGTTTTGGTCTTGCTCACAGCACTGATGCAAGCTGGCATGCTCAGGCTGCAGTTGTAGAAAGACAGAGCATTCTGTGGAGCTACACGAGCTGACCAGGGAAGTCTTCCCTTTCCTGCTTATAAATCCTGAGCACTGCCACTCAACAGGCAGGGCTTCCCTGGAGTGGAGAGTATTCTAGGTGGCCAAGTAGAAGGACACTGTGAAGTGCCAGCTCCAAGGCTTGTCAGTGGCACTGGGATAGATTCCCTCCATATAATGTTTGCTGGCACTAAGTTTTATGGGAACCTGTGGTGTTTTAATATGAATTAATTATTACTTCAGGAATATTGAGGCAGTCAATGTTGAAGAATGCAACCCTTACTCTCGTGCAGTGTGGGTTGCATGTATTATTATTCTGTTTGTTGCCTCTGCCTTCTAGTTGAGTGTTACTCTTTCCTAGAAGGGCAGAAAGGTATCACTAAAATTGTACCTCTTGTCTTTGTTTTAGACTCTTCTCCAGCTCAAAAGGTCAAGCAGTATGCTAGGCTTCATGTGGAGTGCAGTAAATTGTTCTGTTATTTGTAGGACTGCCTTTGCTAGCCTCTACCCAACAGTCTAGACAAAACTGATAATGATTACTTGCAGAAGTTATCTTTAGCCTCATCTTGTTAAACTTTGTTGTGTTGTAATCTTATTCCCTCTGGTATTTTGGAAACTTTTTAATAATTAGTTAATTATTATATTACAGTTATATTACAGTATATTATTATTGCAGCATAATTGTCAGGCAGCTGGCACCTTTTGTGCTATCTACCGGCTGTGTAAACTGCAGGCATGAAAGTGTGGACTGAGTTTTCAATGTCTCAGTCCCTGCTGTGCTTATGTGGACAAGGGCAGGAGATGTCTCTCAGAACTTGTGGTAGGTGTTTGTCTCTATGTTGTCAAGACCTGCCGCTGTGAAGATCTAAAAGCCCACTGCTGTGGCTTGTCCTTCAAAGGCACAAAGTTGTTGTAGGCTGGTGGGAAGGCTTGTGTACAAAGAAATCTGTTGTGTATGAGAATAAGCTTGCTTCTGAAATAAAGCTGTTACTGAGACAAGGCCACATTTCTCATGTAGTTTTGTATATGCACTGGGAAGTGGGGTTTCTGTGTGTTTTATTTTGGGTTTTTTTGAATTGGGAGTGTTTCAGTGCACGTGTCTCAGGGGTCCGTGGCCTAAGGAAACATGAGCAGCCATGTCTCATACTGCAGCTAATGAGGACAAAGGAGATACGTTCCTCCCGAAGGGGATGAATCCAGACAGCTATCTGTCTGGGCATGATTTATCCTGTGTGGCTTTGAAGGTGCAGGCAGTGGAGAGAGAAGTCTCTCTAGAAGGATTGTCTTACCAGTCCTACGGAGGAGTAAATTGCTCTGGAAGTACTTGGAGCAGGCTAATTGATTTGTTAACCAGCTTAATTAATGAATGAGGTGTGATTGCTTCATGGATAAATGGCTGGGACTTTGGGAATGAAGAACAGCCCTGGGGAAAGAGAAACTGGAATGACATGTATCCTCACAATTTCTTTTTGATGAACTGTGTTCAGACTGTGATTTCCTGGGCTGAAGTCAAGTATGCCAGCGGAAGATCTGGCCCTTAAGGTATGAGTTCTTAGGGACTGTGTTTTACGTGGATTTATGTTATTCGCTTGGGGCTTTTGAGTTTTACACTAATTTAAAATAAAAAAAAAAAAATTGGGAACAGGTGTTGTTTGTTCTGTATCATAGCAGGAGACAAGAATGCCAGAAATGCTTTCTTCCCCTGCTAGATCCTGACAAGTGATAAGGTGTCCAGTCTTACCCTGGTTGGAACCCCTTATAGAAAAGGGCATGGTTACTTAATTCCCCTTCAAACACTTTTTTAAAATTCCCTCCTCTGCTGCAACATCTGCTAAAGCTGTTGCTACTGAGGTGCTATTGCTACAGCCTATCAAGCCAATTAGTAGTGTTCTCTTCACCCATGTGTATTTGTAAGGCTCTGTTTCCTACTTCAGGTGGTCAGCTTTCTGGATGTGTGAGGATGATCTCCTTGATCAGAGGATCGTGTGCTGGGGGCCTAGGACAGAGAGGGTTCCCAGCTCTTCTGGGATTGGGAAGGGGTGTGTGTGTGACAGTCAATCCTTTATATGAATGGTGACAAAACATTTGAAAAGAAGACTGTTTAGCTTCTAAATTGAGTGTTATGATGGGAGAGTAGAAAGCCCAACTGAGGATTGTATTACACGATGGTCTGTGCACTGCCTGCCTTTTTGTTGGTAGGATGGTGTGGTGAATTGCTGTCACTTTTGAGTTTCCCTTTAAATCATGCGAGATCTGAACAGGCTAGCACTCACCCTAGTTTTGCTTCTTTTTTTCCCCCTTCTTTTCAGAGCAATTTATCAAGACATTGCCAGAATACCACGTGGCTGATCCAGCAAGAGTAGATGCAAGCGGGCGTTTTCTTTCTTTTAATTTACACCATCACATCTCAAACACAAGGAAGAAGAGAGATCTCAGCAAAAAGGAAAATGTGGTATATTACAAAATTAACCATGAAGAGAAGGATCTATTTTTTAACTTGACTGTCCACATGGGATTTCTTTCCCATAACTACGTAGTAGAAAGGAGACGTGGCAACCACACTAGTGCAAAGATTGCAACTCGCTCGGGAGTTCCTTGCCACTTCATTGGCACAGTGTTACAGCCAGGTTCCGGGAGTGGGACAGCAGTGATCAGCACTTGCAATGGCCTGGTAAGTGATGTGACCTTTACCGGGGTTCTGGGCTAATTTTGGTGTCATTAGAACTGAGCTAGAGCATTGGTATATGAATAAGTCTGTTAAGAAACTGGATGAGCCAATCTGATACCTTACTGATATAACGCTCTGAAAGAATCAGTTTAATAATATGGATGTCATCTGGATTTTTGGAACAGAGAATCAGAAGGTCAAAAGTTGATGCTGAGGCCCCTTGGGGTTTACTTTTCACTACATTTTTTTCTGGTGGTCTGGACTGCACATCTCTATCATTCACATGGCTTGAAGTCATCCAAATATCCAGTCATTGCTTTGATCGCTTTTGAGTAATAGTGATAGGATGAACGGAAACAGCCTCAAGTTGCGCAAGGGGAGGTTTGGATTGGATATTAGGAAAAATTTCTTCACTGAAAGGGTTGTCAAACATTGGAACAGGCTGCCCAGGGAAACGGTTGAGTCACCATCCCTGGAGGTATTTAAAAGATGTGCAGATGTGGTGCTTAGGGACATGGTTTAGTGGTGGACTTGGTAATGTTAGTTTTACGGTTGGACTCGATGATCTTAAAGGTCTTTTCCAACATAAATGATTCTGTGATTCTATGATCACATTAGTAGTTGGAGTGCCTTTGCTATGCATCTGGATGTGAGCTTCTGTTTTAGTTTCCTCTAAAAGGAATGTAGCTCAGGTGCGCTGAAACTGCTCTGCAAATCAAACCAACTGATGGTAGCTTGGGAAAACTGGGAGATTTGCTTCAGAACTGCACTGCAACTTCAGAAATAAATGATAGGATAGATACAACCTTAGTCAGAGCTTTAAATTCAAACCTGAACCACCTCTAGGCATCCTTCATTCCAAAGAGCTCTTCTAAGGCTGGACCTTGAAGGGTTACATTTCTCAATAGCCTGTGGTTCAGACTGAGACAAGGAGGTGGAAACCTTATTTTTGCTGTGTTTTGTTTTTTAGCACTACCATAGCTTAGGTCTCTAGTTCTAGAGGATAAGGCTGCACCTATCTTGTCAGGGAGGGGAAGCAGAGACAAACTGCCTGAATGTGAAGGGGATGCTGTAGAGAGCTGTGTAAAATGGCACATATAATCTGTGAGATGCAAAATGCAAAGGGTTTCTGGAGTGTGCGGGCAGAGGTGATGAAGTGTGTGCAGCATGCATGTGCTCTAGCGCCTCGATCCTTGAGTGACAAATGATAGTATTTGAAAGTGCGTAGAGCAGTGCACTGATGCCTTTTGGCCAACACATCTCAGCATGCAACAGACTAGGATCTGATGTTTCAGTCTTGAGCCTGAACTCAACACCAAGGTGAGTGTCTGTAAAGTACCTGCCTTCCCTGCCAGCCTGTCAATATTGAAGTATGTTCCCTGCTATTGAGAAGTATGAAGCTTTCAGAACCTTTGGAAAATCAGTGGGTTACAGAAGTATCCTGGCAATGTACGAAAAGTAACGTGAAGACAGCTTTTATGTAGATGAAATGGGAAACTTTGGAATCTTACACAAGTGCTGATAACACTTTTGGCACGTTGCCTAGAGAAACAGACCATTGCTTGAGGTCAGAAGCTTCAGTCCCACAGGCATGAAGATCAGGGATTTTCTAAGTAATTCTTCCAGTGGGGACCAACTTATCAAAACTTCCCTGAAACACATTATGGTCATACAGGGTCAGTAAGGAAAAGGAGATATGATGATACAAGTTGTTCCTTTGGTTGGTTTGTCTTGTGCTTTACCAGAATGTCTTTGTTAGTTTTCATTAGGATGAGAACTTGAAAATGAGGTGCTAGGTCTTCATTATGCCTTCTGAAGTATTTAGTCTGCAACAAGGATTTAGAAAAAACCCTTCAAATTACACTTTAAATTCAGCTTGGTAATATCCTTCAAAGTGATAATTTTATTTGGGTTACAAACTTTTTGAGGTTTACTTTGATTTGGAGGTTTGTGAAACAATGTTTGCTAGAATACAGGCTTGAGGATTTTTTCTTTTTGACAGAACACTTGTATCAGAAAAATACTGTTGTGGTTTGGTTTCCCCCTCTACCCCAAACTGAAATGTTGAAAATATAGAATCATAAATTAATTCAGGTTGAAAGCGACCTCCTGGGAAAAACGTGATGGTTTTGATGCAATGATTTTTGAAGTCCAGAAGTCAATGCTCTGAAGAGATGGCAGTAAGAGCTGGGTCTGAATCTCTTATTTGTCTAAATGCCACAAGCTGGGGAAAGGTGGTTTAGCTTGCCTTTCCCCTGAAAGTTTTCCAAAAGATCCAGTGTTATATGAAAACATTTATTAATTAATAGTTTTGCCAGCATTGAGAAATGCAATCTGGTTTTCAGGATAAAAACCTGACACTTCTGAAACTGTGGTGATCTGCTGCTTCCTGAGCTAATGGTATCTTATTTCCACCCTGGAGATGCCCAATTTTTTGCTCTTCAGTACCATGTCTATTTCTGCTTTTTTCTTTTTTTTTTTCTTTCTTCCTGGGATGTGTTGTGTTTCTCCATTGAAAACATTTTTTCTGTTTATTCTTATAAGGAAGGGAAGGAGAACTGAGAATAGGTAAACACCGTGGAAGTAGAGCAAATTATTTGAGGTACTAAAAACCTATCCCATGAGGAGAATTTGTAAGCTTGTTTACTGTAGGAGATTCATTCTAAACTACTTGATAAAAAGTTATATGAAATTATTAATTGGACAGGGTGAATTAATAAGGATCCTTGGGGCTGAGATGGGAAGACAAGGAAGATAACAAAACAGTGTGGTTGAAAGGTGCCAGCTTCCCAGAATATGCTTTGGCAGCAGTGGCTGCTGCATGAGGGGTCACCTGTGACAGTCTGGGTCAGGACGGCACTCTGAGTGTGTACTTCAGCAAATGGATCCCAATAAAACTTAGCTCCTCAGCCCACCACTGCGAGCTGGCAGAGTGCTGATGTGCTCAAGCCTCATAACCCAAGAGCTGGTAAGAACCAACATCTTAGCCTTCAAATATGGGGAAAAGGAATATTAGCAATGTTCCTTTCCTGATACTGTTTTTGCTTGACAGCTCAGGTACATTATAAAATGATAAACATACTTTTTTTGTTGCGATGGTCTTTAATAAGCTAAATGAGGCACTGATTTACCATGGTAATGAGTGACAGGAAAGTGTGTGATCCCTAAACTGCTAATTTTTGGCTTTTGTAATGATAGGAGCTGGTCAAAAAATTTATGATACTGGAAAATACTGATTTGATTAAATAAATACGTCTTACTGGAATATCCCTTTTGTTGACATTTTTAGTGGGAAATGATTGAAATGTCATCTTGTAATTTTGTCCAAGTGAATTGCTTAAGAATATGTCATCTTTTGCAACACTGCCCACCTCCCCACCCCCCACCAAAAAAAAAATTTTGGCCTGAAGTGGGGCAAAATAAAATCCTAAAGATGCCTGTGGGACAGGAATCCTAGATTTAGTCCTCTTTCTGGAATGACTTCCTCTCATGTGAAGGCTATTTGGTTTATACTTGAAAGTTCCTGAATTTTCAGGATAATAGCAGTGTATAAGAACAAAGATGTGTAGTGCAGATTTGTGTTCTGTCATAAAGATCACTCACACACAGCACTGGAAGTATAGAAAAGCTAGAAGTGGATTTTCATCTCCCTTGTGTTTTTACTTTGAAATACATTCCTGCTTCCATTGGCATTACACGGGCATCACTCATGTAGCAAAGATATTTGTTTTTATTCTTACTACCTGTTTTTATTCATGACACTCTTCAGAATAAAATTTCTTCTGCATAAATCAAATGGATGGTGCTGAGAAGATGTGGTTTTCAGAGGGGCATCTGTTTGACTAAATCATATTGACAAAAGATTGAAAAAGAAAAGTGACACTTTCAAAATGTGGGAAACAGCTTTTTGCCATCAGTGCTTCTCCAGGTTGACAGTATGTTGCTTTTTCAGTTAGAATATCATCATACTTAAGAATTGCAGCATTTCCTTAGTTGTTTTGAAAACAAAGTATGCTGATGTCTTACAAATTTCATTTTCCTATGTATTTATATGTTCCCAAAATGTCCTGCAAGAGGAATAACAGAGTGACAGATTTGAGATATAAGAATGGGGAGGACAGTCATTGTATGACATTGTTCTTTTTTAAAAGTGTAAATATGTTTCTAATTTCAGAAATATATTTGGAAACAAATGGCTACGTTCATAAGGGATTTGGGCAGAATCGGACAAGAGGATAAAAAGGATAAACTAGCAGAGATTTGGAGGAACCAAGTTGTAATTTCCAAATCCATTTTTTTTCTAACACCTTGTGATATCCTTGTTTCCCTTTCATGCTAAATAGGTCATGACCTTCTGAACAGGTTGAAGAACATGATGCTGTAAGCTCTGTCTCTTCTTCTCTGGGTCAGTTGTTTAGTTGAGTCTTTTGCACTTCTGGATCTTGTAGAATAATGCATGAGACTGCGTTAACATGGGAAGAGTGGGGCAGACCTTGCTGTTTATTTTGGGTCACAATTCAAGGAGGAAACCCCAGAGAGGAAGTCACTACTGGAGCACCAGAAATGGATCAAACTGTGGCACTTGGGAAGAGAGCAGACATGAAATGTCTTAGGTACAGGAAAGTTTCCAAGAAGAATTAAAGGGAGAAAACAGTTTTGTTTTTGTCCCTCTCAGTGGAAATACTATTTGATTTGTCTTGGCAGGCTATTTAGGGCACACTTCTAATAATACTTTATGTTTCCACAGTGCCTTTCCGCAGAAGATTATAATGAACTTTTCCAAATACTAATGCCTTAATTCTCAGTTGTGTGTTAGTCCTGAGATCCCTTGTGTAACAGCAGTAGTGTCAGCTTGTCCCCTTGGTAGGGCTGGGAGGGAGCAAAGCTCAATGAATACCCTAGGTTTATGCACCGAGTCCTATAGAGCTGGGAAGTGAATTTTTCTCTGATAGTCTATCCTCTTCATTAGGAACAAGGCCCTCTTTTATTCATTAGTAACACAGACATTGTTTATAGTATTTTTAGATGACAGAGCATCATTAAGGCTTTGTTTCCTTGACACTTGTTTACAGTGTAGAGCTGTCAATGGACAGTTGCTTCTGGTAATACTTTTATCTTCAAAGGCTATACCAGCATTAGCAGGGAAATGGCAGAAGGATGGAAAAACATTAGGATGGAAATTGAGAACAGTCTGTACACGTGTACCTGGTAAGCTCCTGGCCATACTGGGCCTTGCGTAGCACTATGGACATGTCATGCTTTGGCTGTCTCCAGTGGGTCAGAGGGTTGTCTCTGTCCTGATGGGTATCAACATTTACAAGGAGAGCTGTCGTCATCTGCTGCCCAGGCAGCAGCAACGCAGTACAAAGTCATGAAGCACTGTTTGTTTATTTATTCCCCCTCCCGAAATCCAGCTACTGCAGAACACTGCTGTTTCTTAGCAGTGACAGACATGCACACCAAACCTGGTGGCTGCTCCATACAGATCCTGGTGATCTGTAAAAACTGGGTCAAGTCTGCTGCCTGTGCCCAGGATTTTTGAAAGGTTTTCCCCACCTCAGTTCTTCCCTTTGTGCCCAGCCACAGTCAGGGCAGCCCTCTGTGAACTTTTAATTGGTGGCTGTATGACCATTTCTCTTTATATGGCAGCTGGTGGGAGATGCCCCAAGTGAGACCTCTCTGGGCAGATCTGTGTCTGTCCTGACACGTGGCAAGTTTGTCACCGAAAAGCAGAATGATGGCTGAATTCTGCTCAAATATAACCATATAACCATTCTCCTTATTGCAGGATATCAGCATTATATGAAGCCTAAGGATGAGCTCTGGTACTTATGCAGTGTCACTTATATTCTTAATCTGGTCCACTCAATGTAGCATAAAATCCACCAAAGGCATTTTATCTGTTGCAGACTTGCTTCAGTTTTGGGGAATTCAGCATGATCTCTGTTCTCCTGCTACATGCCATGAAGCTTTTCTAGTTAGTATGAGATGCCTTTTCCATGCTGACCCACATCTTGTCATCTTATGATCTGTCCCAGGTTGAACAGTTCTATTCAGGTATTGTAACCATACTTCAGTGGTAGTGTGTCCTATGAAAGTCATCTAATACTGCTGGTTAGACTTTCCTCTCCTATGGATATGGAAAGCCTGCATCAGGATGTTGGACTACTTGGTGTTTTCCTTAGATGAGCTTTGGGGATAAAGGAATCTTTACTTTAAAACAGTTTTATAATCTTTTGTTCTAAAGTAATGGAAGAATAGCATTACTAAGCATTATAAGCATTATAATAAGCAATATATAAGCATTATATAAGCATTATAAGCATTACTAAGCTTATAATAGGGATTTTCATCTGCTTCTATATCTCCCAATTTGTTAGGCTGGCTGGTTATTAACAATTTGTTTGTTAATCTGTTGTTAAAGGTAGTTACCAGAGCTTTGCAAAGCTACTGTTCTACACAATTCATTCCTATAGCTCAGAAAAATGACCATGTCTTTCTATTCCCTTGTGGTATACCTGCAACCAACAAAATTGTTTCTCTTCAAATGGAAGTGGTTTTCGATTATTGTAAGTGGCTAACTATGTGGTAGTGCAGAAATACACTTAAGGAAAGGGGAGATGTAACCTTTTCTTCAGTTGCACTTGTGACCATCTGAAACTGGATTCAGCACTGATCCCTGACATGGAATTGTACAGCCCCAGAACACATTTGGACACACATGCTGTTTTGGTGGCTGTTAATTTCAGAGAAAAGTAACACTTTTGGAGTGTATTGCTGTAGCGCTACCTCAAATAAATGAATTCCATTCTGGGAGCAAGGGTGCTGGGAGACAAATACACAAGTTCTTCTTCAGAACTCTGTCATGGTTTAACCCCAGCCAGCAGCTAAACACCACACAGCCACTCACTCGTTCCCCCCTGGTGGGATGGGGGAGAGAATCAGAAGGGTAAAAGTGAGAAAACTCGTGGGTTGAGATAAAGACAGTTTAATAGGTAAAGCAAAAGCCGTGCATGCAAGAAGAGCAAAACAAGGAATTCATTCACTACTTCCCATCGGCAGGCAGGTGTTCAGCCATCTCCAGGTGTCCTGCTTTCAGCAGGGATAGAGTTAATTTCCTTCCTAGTAGCTGGCACAGTGCTGTGTTTTGGATTTAGGATGAGAACAATGTTGGTAACACACCGATGTTTTAGTTGTCGCTGAGCAGTGCTTACACTAGTCAAGGACTTTTCAGTTTCCCATGCTCTACCGACTGAGAAGGCGGGAGGGGCACAAGAAGCTGGGAGGGGGCACAGCCAGGACAGCTGACCCCAACTGGCCAAAGGGACATTCCATACCATGTGACATCATGCTATCAGTTGGTTGGTGGTAAGCAATTGCACTGTGCATCACTTGCTTTGCATATTATTATTGATTATTATTACATCATTATTATTATTATTTTATTTCAATTATTAAACTGTTTTTATCTCAACCCACAAGTTTTTCTCACTTGTGCTCTTCCAATTCTCTCCCCCATCCCACTGGGGGGGGGGGAGTGAGTAAGCAGCTGTGTGGTACTCAGTTGTCAAATGAGGTTAAACCACGACACCAGGAAAGCAGGGCTCCATCATGCGTAATGGTTACTTGGGAAGACAAATGCCATCACTCCGAACGTCCCCCCCTTCCTTCTTCTTCCTCCAGCTTTATATGCTGAGCATGACCCCATACTAGCTACTATGAAGAAAATTAACTCTATCCCAGCCAAAACCAGCACAGGGTCTCTTCCCCTTCACTCATCTCTCCTTGCTTCCTCTAAGAGAGTCTTTCACTTCTTTGTTTGCCATTTCCCCACCATATAGTACTTGGTAGGTCCTGCTTGTGGTTGGAAGTATGGCAGATGGCCCTATCTGCCAGTTGTGTCTTCTTAATTAGATGTCAGTGACATCTCCACAGCAGCCTTTTTTGGTTTGTCCAGCTGGTGATAATCTGATGGAAAAAAATTGTAGGAATAAGGTGTTTGGAGAATGCCGGGCATGAAAGCAAGCTGCCAGCCTTTTCTTTGGGGATAGGAATTGCTCCATGGTTGGATATAATGGAGCTTCCAAAGTCTAAATGTTGTGATTTGGCTTTTTCTGGCACTTGTAAAGAAGGAAAGATCTGCTAAGTAACTCTGTTGTGTATCTGCTGTACGTTTCTTCTCTTAGGCAGTAGTATGGAAAATGCTGTAAGTAGAAAAATTTACACTCAAAGTAAATACAGCGTTCCCTGTGCATCTGTTCTATGTCATGCTTGGTTTGCCTGTTTTCTCCATATAATATTAAATATCTGGATATTCTCCTTGCTGGGCTAGTGTTGTAGTTGTGTTGTGTGGTTTTGGTTTTGTTTTTTTTTGAAGATGATCCAAAGATAGGGTGCATGGTGGTGTTTTTTTGTTTGTTTTGTTGTTTGTTTTTTTTTCCAACAGATTCATCATTCAAATTTGACTAGTATTTGCTGCAGTACTTTAACATCCATCCCTTTTCTTTGTATTGGAACTTCAACTATCCATCTGCCATCTCCCTTCCCCCAGTCTTTTGTCTGCAAAAATACTCTAATTGACAGGTCAAACGAATCTCATCAGTGATCTCAATACATGAGAATCCGGCTGTGTCTGTGGGTCCTGGTCTTGGCCTTGTCACCTTTAACCAATATGAAGTTGTTAGCCCAGAAGCTGAGTATGGCTGGATTTTTTATAACGTAGTTGTTACGTTTCAGTGGAACAGTCATTGATGGGGTAGGTTAAAATAAGGATTAGTCAGTATGAACTGATTTGAATGGACTACCCAGGGTTAGAATGTCTGGCTCCTTTAAGATATCTCTTTTTTGAGAATACGAAAGACAGACTCTTTTTTAATATAGTGTTAAGACTTATTCTCTTGTTTAAATCTGTACCTACTTATTTGCTAATTACTTAGGAATATCGTTAGTATACAGAGCTGTCAATCATATTTCTAGTTACCATGAGTCTTTTTAATGAATCTTGTAAGTATGTGTGTGTGGTGTTTTGGTTTTTTTTTTTTTTTTCTGGAAGTCTCTTTTCATGATTTCATGAGTGTGGTGTCTTTTATAGAAAGTGTCTCATTTACTGAGGGAAAACTGTGGGATTGTGACTTCAGTCTAAAGGTTCAGAACCCAGAAGTGAAAAATATACATAACATCTATTTTTTCTTGATTCTTTATGATGTGAGGTTTGTAAGATGGTCTGTTCTTTGTTTCATCTAGTATCTTTGGAAGTTGTTGAACAAATTCAGCCCAATCTGAAAGAGGAATGAAGGTATCATCAAAGCCATTAAGTTCTTACGAATTTTGCAGGTAAAGGTGGGAACTTTTGATCAGTGAAATGATGGATGAACACATGTATGTTGACCAGTGGCTCAGCACAACTATAAGGAGTTACTGAGCAGAGTGCAGTGCTGGCCAGTGGGCCAGCAGTGGCCCAGCTGATAGTAAGGAGTGCTGAAAGATTCAGGAGAGATTGGAGAAAATTACTTTAAGCGAGGAAATGGAGCACATGTGAGAAGCAAATCTGTGGGGAAATGAGGTTTTGATAGTTCTGCTGTTAATAGAACTTTTTTTTTTTCTTTAATTCATTTTCATGATGCTGAAAGGAAGGGTCCAGCTTGGAAGTAAACAGAAATGTTTGCTCTGGTTGCCATATTAACATTGTACTGTACCTGCTGCCCATCACAGCACATGCTTTGTATGTAATCATTAATGATGAGCAGAAGAGAGGGGAAGAACTGAAGCTTTCCTACATACCCAGTCAGTGATGCCTATCATGTGACATTAATAGGGACAAATCTTGCCAATTGCATGCCTTATTTTCTAGCTGTTAAAAAAAAAAAAAAATTACCAAGAAAAGCCTGTCTTGCTCCTGTTCTGAGCAGACAAACATTGGCAGGATATTACGTGGTAAACAGCAATGGTGATGTAAACAACAGACCCAAATAGTCTGTGTCTACTGCTTACACTTAGAGGATAGATGGGCTGGTGGTACTTTTGCAGCAGCTGTGTCAGCCTGGCTTCTGGCACCAGCTGAAACCCAGCAGCCTGAAGATCAGGTCCTGCCTCTTCAATTCTCTTTGTCAGAAGGAGCAACTGCAGTCTCTGAGCAGCGTCAGCATCAGGGCACGGTTATATATACATGTATATTAGACACACACACACATGCAAATACATATATGTAGCTTGGTCATTGCAGAACAGTTACACTGCAGCTAAAGCTCTTGGTTTAAGATCCATGCTGTGTGCTGAGAAGGCTTCTGTGCTGTTGTATGTATTGGGTATTACCAAGTCATGGCCAAATATATTGTTTTTTTCCAGAAACTGGCACTTAACAGTGGACTTTCCCAACCCATTTGTAAATTGCAACAGAATTAAGTATTAAGTAATTTAGGCTGGGATAAGAAATACAAGAATAGCATAAGAAAGACAAGGACCTGTTGGAGCGGGTCCAGAGGAGGGCTACGAAAATGATCAGGGGGATGGAACACCTCTCCTGTGAAGAAAGGCTGAGAGAGTTGGGGTTGTTCAGCCTAGAGAAGAGAAGGCTTCAGGGAGACCTTCTTGCAGCCTATCAGTACTTAAAGGGGGCTTACAAAAAAGATGGCAGCAAACTTATTCTTAAAGGGGTTACAAAAAAGATGGCAGCAAACTTATTAGCAGGGCCTGTTGTGACAGGATAAGGGGGAATGGCTTTAAACTAAAGGGGGGTAGATTTAGACTAGATATCAGGAAGAAATTTTTTACGCTGAGGGTGGTGAAACACTGGCACAGGTTGCCC
>NW_008795938.1:2826028-2862187 GCF_000699145.1 Aptenodytes forsteri
GGGGGGTTGGACTAGATGACCTTTAGAGGTCCCTTCCAACCCAAACTATTCTACGATTCTATGATATTTATGCACTTTATATACACACTGGTGCCAGGGCGTGCTCTGAGAAAGACTCATCTGAAATTGCAAACTTTAAAAATAAGTAAGTAAATAAGTAGTAATAAAAAAAGCTCGTTGTCTTGACTGAACATTGCCTGTGTTTAAACACATCCATTGTGCGTTCCAATTCCCATGGCAAACAGCAAGTCCCTAACAAACTGCTTAGGCTTGTTGATGCCTGGAAATCCCAAGAGTAGATGGAAATCCATTGTAGTTGTAACTCACACTAAAGGCTCATGCAGACACAGTTTTTGATTTGAAGTTTTCTTTTGTTCAAATTCCACTCTTTTTCCATTTTTAAATGTATATATTTAAAACAAAGATGATTCTAAATGTTCAGTCCAAACTTTAATATCTGTTTATTTGCATGCAATGTTAATCCTGTTTCCTTACCCAGAACAGTCACGGACCAAATCTGGTCAAAATCATAAGAATGGAGACTGTGGATAGGGTAAATGTCTGTTTTATCCAGCACCCTTTGTCCAACAATGACTAAGTAAATATCTAGTGAAGAGTAAGAACAGGGCAGTAGGACATCTCCCCTTTATTAATCTTTGCTTCTGTTTTCAACTCAGATCAAATTTCTTGATACCAGTATATTGTCTTTGTTGAGAATCTATTGATGGATTAGTCTTTCACACACTTTCTTGGTCTCCCCTGAGTCACTTGGTGCTAGAAACATGAATCTTTACTATGAATTATAATACTTAAAAATGGATTTAGATGTATCTTCTTTTGTTTTTCACTAGCTTTTTATCAGCTTCACTTGCTGCTTCCTGAAGCTATTGTCTTGGAGGAGACAATGAACAGTCAAACACTGGGCACAGTGTTTGGGATGGTTTACTCAGTGGCATAGTGTAGTCTTCATTATTTTTTTTGTTTCTTGGTAATTCTGAAGACTTGACACAGCCTTTTTGGACAGCTGTTGAGATGGACTGGTTATATAGTTCCAAATTTTTTTTCCATGAAAATGGCAGCTCAGGTTCCTATTTCTGCACAGTAGCAGGTAGGTCAGAGCCCATCATATTAATACACAAAGGTTGGAATTATTTCTTTGCTGCCTTCTCCCCTTCACTATGCCATGCTTTATCAATTTTCATTAATCTACAGTGAATTACATCTTCCTTCTTCTTGTCTAGCTGCTCAGGCTCAGGAGAGCTTTCTGAAGTTCATTGGTCATCATTTGTCCTTACTTTCCTGAATAACTTCTTATAGCTGTGTTATATCCTGTATAACAGACTCTAAACTAATTTTTAAACCAAAATGTAAACACAAGGAAAGTTGCCATGAAGAAAAAATTCATTATGTTCTTTTGCAACATTGTTAACATGGCCACGCTCTGGAACTTAATGGAACTTAATAGTTTAAGCAAATGTTTTTCTTCATTTTTGGTACCTGTGGTTTTTACCTTCATTTTCTTTTCCCCCAAATTTTCTCCAAGTTTGAGTTTATAAAATAGATAAATCAAGACCTAGTCAGGTCCACTGTCTTTATGTCTAGACCAGATCAAGCAAATAGCGGGTTAGGTATGGGGGGACAAAGCATGGTTGTTTTTGGCAAAAAAACAATTGCTAAGTAATTTATTTTCTTTTTGCAGAAACTCCTCTGTTAAGAATTAACATGCTTCTGTGTTAGCAAGAGAAATATAAGTAATTTGTATTACTATAAATCTCCTTGGTGGATACTTATGGAGCTGGAATGACATTGTAGGTAGTATTTCACCCTTACTGAAGTCCATTACACTTCAGTTAATGTGTACCACTTGAGAAAAATGTCTCTGCCAAAAAGTATACTATGAGTAATTACTTTTGGTATCTTCAGATCAACTACATTTAATTTGGAGAGTTTTATCACTGAACAAAACATTTCTCCCCAACTCCTTTTTTCCGACATGCCCACATAGCATAATTTCAACAGGAACTTTAGTTGGATCCAAAACTAAATTTTTGTTTAGGGTTTTGCCTCTCGATATGTAATTTTGGATAACTTCCTAAAATGAAAGCTAGCAAACAGTTTATGTTTTGGAGTTATGGAAATTATTGGAAAAAAATTCTTCCAGTTTGTTCATTACATTGTTTTAGTTGAGCTGAATCTGCAGGTTTTTTTAAGGGGGGGTGGGAACTGACAGAAAAAATCCGCAGCTTTATATTTCTGAATGCCAGGTAGTTTAACAACCATTAATCTCAGTTCTTCCCAAACAATTGTTCCCATCTCAAAAATTTTGTTTAATGAGTCCCTGATTAGATGCCTGTTGCTTTGTGGGTGGGCACAGGGACAGCTGAACTAGTAGAATTTTCTTTT
This sequence comes from Aptenodytes forsteri, assembly GCF_000699145.1. Taxonomy (NCBI): domain Eukaryota; kingdom Metazoa; phylum Chordata; class Aves; order Sphenisciformes; family Spheniscidae; genus Aptenodytes; species Aptenodytes forsteri. The sequence goes on from NW_008795938.1 coordinate 2,828,432, forward strand.
GGGCTGTATTTCCATCAGTATTGAATGACAGACATGATATTGTGGTGCACCCATGCAAATATTTCTAGTGTCTCTGATGTTTTGAATGTTGCATAATTATTGTTTATGAATTGCACAGAGGTGGCAATCTATTAACTGCAAAGCATTTTTGCATTCTACAACGGATCAAATTTGTATTTGCAAGATCGGCAGAGGAATATTGTTATCTGTGAATGTTTATAGTCAGAAACATCATCTTAAATTGAAAACAAGCAAGCCTGGCATGTAACTTCCTAAATTTCCGCTAATTTTTTTTTTCCTCAAGTCCTTTAAGTGAAAGAAAATTGTGTTTGCAGTTCTCTCTAGAACTGTTACTCTCTGGTAATAATGTATTTTCATAAGCCGGAAATCATCAATCTTTCTAGGTCAAGTACACCATAGTTTGCCCCAGACAATCTAGTAACCAGTTTTAAAAGGCAGCATTTTCATTTGCTGTCAGTACTGTCAGGGACTTCGAGGGGCTGTCTTGAGATGTAAATCGCGTATGGGGAAGTTGCAGACTTGAGTGCATTTAGGTTAAAATTCAGTTTGGTGCTGTTGACTCTACAGTAATCTTGGTACTGTGACTGCTCTGACCCCTCACAACTCTGCCCACTTGCAGGTGGTTAAATGAAGAAAGAGCTTGAATAAGAGTACTTGGTGAATGTAAGCTGTGACTGTCCTTCGCTGCTCCTTTGTGTATCAGTTCATGCCATGGAGCCCTTCCTGGTCAGGGCATGAATATGCTACTGGGCTGTAAGTTTTGGAATAATGATAAGCTGGGGGCTGGAAAGAGCAGATGAGAAATTTGTATGAAGGCCTGAGGGTTGAGCAAGTGTCTGCAGATATTGCACGCCTGGTTCTTGCAGTGGTTCTTGCTTTCTTCTCTGATGTATGAGAGGGGTGCATGAAGCCAGTTAAGTGTCTGGGTCTGTTTGGGCAGCCATGGGGAGTAGCACGGAACCGTAATGCTCCCTCGTGTTCATGCTGGTTCTTGGCGCTGCTGCTGCTTCCCAGACGTGGGAAGAATCAGAGAGGAGGCAGGTGAGGTTAGGCAGTGTGAAGGGGTCGCTATGGTTGGCCCTGCGTGCCAGGAAACATGGTGTGTTTACAATGTGCTTCAGCCAGAAGCGAGGAGGCCAAAACATGGTGTTGTTTCTTCAGTCTCCATCTGGAGGTAAGGTAACATGTGCCCCTTGCTCTGGACTGCAATGGAGATCGACAGTCCAGGCGTTATCAGTATGAAACTAAAAAAAAAAAATTATTTAGTATAAATAGGGCTGAGTCTCGCATCTCATGTGGGTGGGAAAAAGTCTTTTTTTCATAAGGTGGATTTTTTAATATACCTTTTCTTTAGCAGAGTTGCCATATAAAGAAGCACTTCTGACAGCATGCAGCATGCTGGCAGATAGCTGACAAACTAGCTGAGGTGGTGGTATAATGCAAAACAGTGTATAGAATAAAACCAATGGACCCCAGCAACCTGCCTCACAGAGGGCACAGGAGGCAAAAAGCATTTGGAGATCTCTCTGGGGTGAGCGTGTACGTTCCCAATCTGCTGTTTCTTCAGGAAAGGGAAAATTTAATGTCTTGGAAGAAAAGACTTCCAAACATGATTCATGAAAAATCATAGTGAATCCTGCCAACAGATGCCTGGAGTGGATGTCTTATGTGTAGTTCCTGTTTTACCTTAGCAATTAAGTTGGCATAGTAGCTTCACTTCTTAGTCAATGGCTGTGTTCTGAAGCATCTTAAATGGAGCAGGGAAACATGAATGGAATAAAACTGCTCCTTGCAGCATCACTGATGTGTTGTTATTTTTATTTTTTTTTCCCCTTGCGTGCTATGCAGCATGGCATAATATACAGCTGCCAAAGTAAAACTACCCTTGTGATTGCTGTATTTCATTTGCACTCTCCTCAAGCTAAGTTCCTTTAGCCATCTCGGCTATTATTATGGCAGCTGTCAGTGAATACTTCTTTCTACCTGTGGTCCTATTCTGACAAGGAAGATGATTTATGTATTTAAATGTTTGTACAAACAGGTATTAAATATGTAGTATTTGCCCTCCCCAGTCTTTCTGCTGTGTTAAGGTGTGCAAAACAAATAGGCAGAGGAAACTGTGCTAGTCTTAATGATGCATTTTGTTTCATTATTAAAAAAAAAAAAAGGAAAAAATGTTGTGTTTCTCAGTCTTTATTATCATTTCTTTCTCACACTGGGACTGTGAGGGGTCCTTCTGCTAGGGTGAGAAATATCTTTATGTTGTGTTGGTGCTGTGCTGAATATAATAAGGTACTGCAACTAAGACTACTCTTTAAGATCTGTTATAATTACAAGCAATAATTTTTAACTATTAACTTGTGTTGGAGTTGCAGCTCTGATTTCTATTCCTGTAGATCTAGTGTGAGTCTGCTATGGGTGTGTTTAACTTCTAAAAGAGAAACTGCTTAAAAATGATGAAGGCTTAAAAAGAAACAGCTGGAGGGGTAAAATACTTAAGTTGTATGGGACTTGTTTAATGATAACTTCTTGGAAGCTAAAGACAAGTGATAATTCATTATTATTGTCTTTATTCTTTTTTTAAAAAAAATCAAACATGAAAAGCTGGTGGGAATAAACAGTAGGAAGTAAAACCAAGTAAAAGGAAATCCAAAATTTAGTTCTTGCAAATGCAGTAATTATATTTGGTGGGGGAAAAAATTAAAATTAACGTACAAGCTGGCAAAATAACTGAAAAACTTCATTCATAAGAAAAAAATGTCTTGAAGAAAAGCTTGTTAAAGGTGCACAAATTAGGAACTTTTTCAAACACTTCAGAATCAGGAAGCCTTCCTGAGATTCTGTTAACAAGTATGTGACTGAGAATAAAAGAGGTTGTTAAAGGAGACAAAGCCGTAGTGGAGAAGCTACATTATTTAATGAAAAACAGCAAATCACTAAAACAAGGTGCTATTCAAAAGGAATTAATATAAAAATGCTGAATTACTAACTGTGAGATAATATATCATTTAAATTGACCTTGGAAGGTGGGTAAATATGTGGGCAATGAGATATCTTGGATGTAAGAATAGTAAATGGATCAAATGATCAACTGATGGAGGAGAGCTCCAGCAAAGTGATGAGAAAGCAGCCTTTGACTCGAGAAGTCCCTAACCAGAAGATTGCCAGAACATCTGGAGGTCAGGGATCGTGTCCTTTCATCCTTGTACTGTTCTTGCAGCCTTTCCATAAGAACCTGCTCTTGTCTGCTGCCAGAGAAAGGCTGCTGGGCTGAAGGGATCTGGATTTTAATCCAGTCTGCCCATTCTTGTGTTCTTATGACATAGGGTATGTAACAGGTTTTCACCAATCCTGAGTATTTTTGCTATATCTAGTTGTTAATATAGGTGCCCTTCTCTTGGAAGTTGTGTTGTGCATGGTATACAAAACAAGAATTGGCTGCTATTGCTGCCATGAGATTTGAGGATTTTTTTAAAAATAAGTTCCTTCTGGCTTTGTTTTCCATTTGAAATCTGGATGTCCTTTGTTGCCCTTTGTCCTCAAAGGGCCTCATTAGATCTTATTCTACATTAAACAGTCTTGGCCATGTCTATAGTTGACACCAAAGCATTTGAACTGCATTGCCTACACATTTTACAACAGCTGTTGTCTTTTTCATCATAACTCATAACCAAAGGGAGAAGCCATATTTCTTCCCTCGACAAATTTTTACATCATGTCAGTTCAGAGTGGCTCAGTACTTGCTGACAGCTTTTAATGTATCTTTATATAGCCTAGTTGAATTACACCCTGGTAGCAGATGCTTGTCAAAAAATGTCAGGTGCATTTAACCTTTTTTGCATCAAAATGCATAGAGGAAGCTACTGCTATTTCTTCAAAGTAGGACCCCAGTCCTGACAGCCAGAAAAAAGGGGTAAATTAGAATAGTACCTGTTTCTCCTTACCCAGAGAAATGCATGTTTCTTATCGCTAGCTGAGCTACAGGGACAACATGCCACTTGTTTATCCAATTAAGTGTTTTCTTTTGAATGAGCAAATAAATTTCACTTGGCTCTGGAGAAGAGTTCAAAAGTGAGGAGAGAGATGCCAAGGAGAGTTATAAAGCTAAATGACCATTACTGTTCCTGTGGGAGGCAATCCAGATCTGAGGAGGGAATGAAACTGGAGACCATAAATTAGCTATGACTAACCACAAAGCCCCTGCTTGCAGTAATAATCACTGTCTTCCAGGAAAAGAAGTAACTGTGTTGAAAGAGAGACTAAATATGTAATGCCAGATCATTAGCTACACTGGTTTACCCTGGTGAGGTTTTAGGCCATCACATTTGTTTTGTAGCAGTGCTCTGAACTACTTTGCTGGTTATTAGAAAGGAATATGATCTCCAAGCCAGTTGTGTTGTCTTTTTGGCCATTTTTTTGTAATTAGGACATGTCTTCTTCCAGCAAGATAGCAAATCAGCTTTTGGCATAGCCTCTTCATGTTATGGGTATGAATGTTGCTTTATATAGTACTTTTTCTAATTAAGTTGATTATCGTAACACTTATGAAGAAATGTGTTCTGTAATGAGCTTGAATGACAGTTAGATATTTTAAAATATAAACCGGCCAAGTTTGTTTATGTCAAGCTTCTTTATGGAGACTGAAGCTATCCAAACTGAGTTGCATTTTTTATCCTTTGACAAGTGTTCTGTTTCCCCATTGCTAAGAATTTCCGTTCTTTGAACTATGAAGAACCATGTAACACTTGCATGGAAAGTCATTCTTCACCCAGACAATACAGTGTGAAGACTCAAGATGCAGAACACAGAGATGCAGTGACATACAAAGCCTGTAAATGGATAAGTCTTGGGGGAATTAAAAGTCCAAATTAGAAAAACACATGAGGCATAATAGCTCAGACTCTCAAAGTGGATGGATTTCTGTGAAGTGTAGGAATTTGTGAATTGTCAGTCTGCCATTGGCATTCCTGAGTCTTAGCCTTCATACAGGCTATTTTTGTGACTGAGCAAGTCACTTGGGTCCCATTTCTGTTCAAGTCAGGAGATCAGACTGATCTAATCTAAAAGCAAAACAAAACCAAAACAGAAAACCTCCCCAAACCAAACAACCCCCCCCACAACCCAACCCCAAACCAGAGCTTAGGGCCTCTCCTTTTTTTTTGGTGTTTTTTGTTTTTTTTGTTTAAACTTGCTCACAAGATGAGGTTTCTTCAGGTGTTTAACCTGACCATGGCAGTAGATTGAGCTGTTTATCTGTGTTAGATTTGTAGCAGTGCCACAGAGAATTCAGTAGTACTCCTCACCGTCGTTTGTCCACTGTAGAATTAAATCAGGTCTCTAATTTATGTACTCACGTTGTATGTCTACAGTCTGTGAAGCACCACTGTGTTAGTCACTGAGAGGAATCATGTTAGGCATTTGGGTACTGCATTTCATCCTTTCTACCCACGCAGCTGCATCCAGCTAAACAGGCTAATGATATATATGTGGAGAGATGAGTATGTGTGCATCTTTGTGTAGCTTTTACTCTCCAGTATTTGGCACAGATCAAGTGTATTGATAGCTCTGCATTTCAGAGCACTGTGTTACTTGCGGTTACGGGATATAAGTGCAGGTCAGTGGTACTTGGCTTTCTCCTGTCTGGTGTCAAGACATGAGCAGTGCTCAGTTCTGCTTTAGGCACTGCAATGCTTCCTATCCATTGACTGGAAAGGGGGCTGAGCTTGGCTGACTCAGCTTATCTGAGTTGCTCATTGCTCTCCTGGATGTAATGTCTGACCAGCTGCAGAGTAGTTGATCAATTTGTCTAATCTGGTGGTGGTAAAGAGGATCCTGAATGCACCCCCTAGGGACAAGGGGGTAGTAATTGGTGATTGCAGAGGTTTTCTGACGGTGGCAGCATGTGTAACAGACACCAGCATACAACAGATAGCAGAAACCACCTGGTGTGCAAGAAACCTACTTGCAGGGCTAGTGGCAGTGGTGAGACAGATGTGCCACAGGTCAAGACAGTAACTTCTATTCTGGAGTACTGGAGAAAGAAGCCAATAAAACTGTAAATACCACAGCAAAGATTTTAAGTAAGTCTACTCAATTGCATGGCTTCATAAATCTAGAGAATATCAAGTGAGGGGAAATTATTGGGAGAAGTAAGACTGTTCACATAGTCCCTTAAGTCTCTGTTCTGGGGCTGCTTTTATTGAAACTTTTTGTTGATACTTGTGGGACAAGAATAAGGAACGTATGAGGTGAATTTTGCTTAAGATGCAAAGCTGAAAACTATCATCAGTATGGAGAAGGACTGGGATGTTGTGTGACTAAAATAGGTTATGTTAGACTTGAAGTTGTGGGGGGGGGAAATTTAAGTGTCATAATATGGAGTGTGAAGTCATAAATTTAGCAAATAATAGGAATTTCTGCTTTTCAAAGCTCATCTGTTGAAAGTGTAAGACCAAGACTTGAATATACTTGTTTTATTGTTTGGGGTTTTTATAGTTTACTACTAGCAGGATATTAACTTGAAAAAAAAAAAGAAAAAAATTCCTAGGATTGAGCAGGTATTAGAAAAATATGGGAAAATATGGCTAAGGATTCACTTAGAATAGAGCAGGCATTTCTCATCACTCAGTTTAAAAAAGGCAGAGAAAGAACTAGTGGGAAGTGCCACATCCTATTTCACTGTTCTCCAAGTGTCTGCATTTGGCAGTTCTGGGAAACAGAATGGGGGAGAGAGATGTTGATCTGAACCAGTCCTGCTATTCTTATGTGAGACTTAGTTTATGCAATAGAGAACTGGTAACTGGATTTGTTAATTCAGGGTTTCCCTTCAAGTCCTGTTTCTAGCTGCCTGAGTACTGTTTTGGGTGGTTTGTGAGGATTCACAGACTCTTCTTGGAACAAGCAGGCTAATATTCCTGGGAAGACCTGGAAAACTGAAAAAAAGTAAATAAGCTTTGAAATTGGAGCTCAAGAGATTAGGTAACTGTGGGAGATGATTTAGGTATACTTGGACCTATCTGAGGGTAGGATCCCAAGCAGTTAAGACATTCCCTTTTAGCACTACTCTGAAATCTGATTGATAAACAACTTATCTCCTTCACAAGTGGCCTTCGTTCACTTCAACTTTATCTTTCTTTTAAGGATATAAAGGCTGAAGTGCAGGTAATTCTCCAGGGCACAGTGTGTCTGTATTTGGTATGAGTCCAGATAAAGCAATTGATATAAATAATTAAAACCAACACCTTTCCCGAGTATAATCCAAATAGCCAAATACCCAAAAGACTTCTGAACCAAGTGAGACACCTAACATGAGCTAAATTAACACACTTGTGGGTAAAACAGGGAGACAGAGGAGAGAAGAAGTAAAGGAGAGACAGAACTTTAAGAAAAGAAAAAAAGAAAAAGGAGAGGGTGTTGTTCATGTAACTGATTGCAGAGAAAAGATCTTGGCAGCCATAAAACTCCGTTGTCTGGGATCTGTTATGTAGAAAAGCTGAGGTGGTGCACTGTGTATACGTCTAAAGGACAGCGAACGCAGCAATATTCCTGTAGGACTTGTGTCAGGGAGCGCTTTGCAGCGGTATGCCTCAGGAGCATCCACTTGCCAGTGGCTTTATTTGGGAACACAGATATTTAGGGAGACTGCAGCAGAACTTTAGAAACTGCTGAAGACCTTTTAAAAGAGCAAAATGCCTGAAATGTGCCCTGATTTTCAGGGGTGTTGTAGCATAATTCTCTGGTACTTTCAGTCACGGGCAGCAGGCTCGGGATGCCACAGCATTGCAGCTGTGGAATCTGGCATAGCATTAACCTCTTTTCTGCTGGTTGTGGCAGCAAATGGTCTGGGCAAAAAGCATATTTGCAAATGGGTTCTTTCAGGCTGTCCCGTCTGCCTTCCTGTCTGGGGCATTTCTGTTCCCTAGTATTAAGTGTTTCTCTACTGATCGCTACTGGTATACAGCAAAAGAAAATGAAATGGATCCTGAAATCCCTTTGTAATTAGATAGGCTCCAATTACTGCCTACCATCTTTTGTTGGGGTCTCCCAGGGCCATATCCTTGCTTGTCAGCAGGAGCGGAGTAACCTGAGAGTGACTGTTGGTGCTGCCCACGGTCCCCTGAAGCTCACTAACCCTTTGTCCAAAATCCTTTGCATGAGGACTCTGCATTCTGGACCTGATCAAATATCATCCTGTCCTCATCAGACTTTTGCCCAACCTCTTTCATTCAGAAGAACTTAGGGTAAGTTACTGGAGTGTCTAGCTCAGAAAAGCAGGAGAGAGCATCTCAGTACCTTGGTGTGTGAAGGGTGCAGTACCCACAACGGCAAGCGCTTTGGTATTTGATGCAGTGAAAGGGAGGAGGCAAGCATGAGTTCCAGACAGGGCTTAGGAGGTTTTTATAACCTCTTTCTTTGTCCTGTTCTGAGATGAACCTACCTATGCAAATACATTTCATACCTGTCCACCGTAGATGGCAACCTCTGGGGAGCAGTGATTGTGTGGGATGCTCTGCCATGCTTGACCAAGCACAGCCTGATAAAAGCAATGTCTGTGAGCATCAGCATTCTGGGGATGCTGAATGGGGCAAGCCTCAGAAGTTTTTTCTCCCCTCCTTACAATTGCATCTTCTTGGCCAATATTCATTCAAAAGAACGATTTCTGAACAGAGCGGTGAGGGTTGCTGGATCATTCAGGCAGGATGCACTAAAGAGTACGAGCCCACCATAATTGTTTTTACAAATACCAAACCAGAAAAAAGTCCTCTTAAAATTTCCCCTTTGCTTTGGTCCTACCATACTTGCTACAGTATTTTGTATCCATTAGCCACGCCTTAGAGTATATGATGTGTAAAGCAAATTAACATCTCTGTCTTCACATAACTTTGTCATAAGACCCCTTTTGTCCCTTTGTGGATGACATACTGATGCCGTGTTGTTTTGTGAGTGCAATTCTGTACCATAATACCAGCTTTTAGGTGTGACTGTCATCTGCCATACACTGCTCCGTGCAGTGTGGCTCAGCCCTCTTCTGTTCATTACTTGCTCTGGCTTTTGTTACTGCCTTTGACCCCTGCTGGCAGCTGGGACTGCTGGCTGCTTTCATGACCTCTCCAGTCCAAAAATGAGGAGGATGATGGGTTTGGAGGTAGGCTGGGCACCCCCTTACCTCCCCACAGTCGGTGGCATCCTTTTTTCTCTTCAGCAAAGCGCTGTGGTGCCTTTGTGCGGTATCAGAAATGTTTGGTTGTAGAAGGCTGATTGAGAGCAGAGGTCTTGTACACTGAGGGGAGTGAAGGGATGACGGGGGGGATGAGTTACTCTAAATACAGCCTCTGACTTTTGTAATTAGATAGGCTCCAATTACTGCCTACCGTCTTTTGTTGGGGTCCCCCAGGGCCATACCCTTGCTTGTCAGCCGGAGCGGAGTAACCTGAGAATGACTATCGGTGCTGCCCACAGTCCCCTGAAGCTCACTAACCCTTTGTCCAAAAGGCTTAATAGTATTACAGTTTCTAGTACTATCACGTGTCTTTTTGGTGTTGGTTTCATGAAGGATTCAAATTCACTGCTTTCTGTTGCTGAAGTAAGATAATATCTCTTACATTGGTTCGTTACATGATCGCAGTGCACTGGAGTTGTAGAGAGAGAAGCCTGGGCATCCTGTGCTTGCATGCTAAATTCTGCAACATAAGAACCAGATTAACTCTTCAGAGAATTATTTTCTGAGGAGTCTGCCAAGGCTGGAAAGGCTTTTGGGGTCACCTTTCACTTTAAGAAGTTACTGGGCAAGTATGTGAGGCAGCAAACCGTTTACTTTCTGGCTTGGATTCTTTTCTGTATAGACTTGCATTGGTTTTAGTCAGAAAGCAGACATGGCACTTACTCTGTAGTCTCTGCTTTTTTTATCTCTGAAAGGCTAATTTGTGCTCCAAGGACTGTGGTAAGAACAGAGAGAGGTGAACTTGATACTGATGACAAGAAATTCTAATTGTTTGGCTCTGTGTAAAGTGTTGGACAACATCATAGAAAATACTCTGGTAGCGTTTCCAGATCTGTCTTGTACAGAGTCTGAGACAAAGACCATCTCTGGTTTTCTGTATTACTATAATGTTGAAGAACGTGCTGTCTCTGTCTTCTGCAGCAGCGTAAACTTAATGGCTGACTTGTAACACAGTTCTTCATGTTGTATTTCGTGTTATTAGAGTGAAGATTTACCCAGAGGGGCAGTTTCATGCTGTGGTTACAGTACGAAAAGAGACAGTAGTCCCAGATAATTTACTCCGTTGTGTCTGACTCATTAACTCTGCCAGATTTTTTTAACCTGTAAAATGGGTAGAACTGCTCCCACTAGAGCCAAGAAGAGGTGCTGGGGTCAGGGCTGGGAATGGAGGAGTGATAGTTACAGCTCGGCCGGAGGGTGAGCAGGTGTAGTGGGTGCCCATGGCTGCTGGGGACCTTGCTGCATTTTCTTGGCTACCTCTGTGGGCAGAAGCCCGTGGTGAGTCTTGTCAGGCTCTGGCAGGTTTCCTGGCTCCCACAAACTGGCCAGCTGGCTCCTCTGCCCAGTCAGCCCAGTCGCTGCCTGCCTAATCAGGTTGTGAAATACAAATTAAAGGCAGTGTTCAAATGCAAAGTATTTGGTTTTGCACATGGATTTACTCTGTACAAGGGCTAGGGCAGTAGTACAGCAGCAGTTTGGCATAGTATCTCCGGGGTGTTTTGGAGAATGAGAGGAGCAGGGATTTTCGTCATAAGCAAAACAACATTTTCAGAGCCATAAAAACTCGTAAGAATATTTTCAAAAGTCAGTCACAGCTAAGGGCCAAATTCTGCTCTTGTTGCACAGCCAAGAAAAGGGTGAACACCAGAGTGTGATGCTGAATGTTTTCATATGCTCAGGGCAACTTTAGGTCTTTGGCTGCATGTTGATACAGATTTCCTTGTGTATAATGAAGCAAGAATGTAGTGCTTCTAAATAACTTTTCTATTTTTGTAGGATTATTAGACAACACAGTTGTCACACAAGGACAGAGTCTACAATCTGACTAAGCGTTTTACTGAAGAGTGTAACTTCAGTATTTCCAACGTAGCTCAGGTTACTTGTGTGGTCTTGTCAAGAACTGTATGCAGAAGTAGTGTTGGTATCTAGTTGGCCCTATTAAATATAGTTCAGTACCATTTGAAACTGGAGTTGATGCTTAATAGAAAATTTGAAGTGAATTACTTGTCTATGTAACTACTAATGATAGAAGTAAGGGTAAAGGAAAATTTTCAAACCCATGAGAGAAATCAGGAAACGTGTCTGATAGGCTCTGTAAGGAACTAAAAGAGACAGGCAGGAGAAGCCAGGGATGGGATTGAGCAGTAAGTGGGACATTTGGGAATAGTATTCTGATGCTGTGAGTAGTAGTGGGGGGTGCAGATTACCAGTGAAGATGGTACCTGTGAGTGCTGGAAGTCTGCTTGCTGCAGTTCAGACTGTTTCGTATTGCTGTGGTTCACAAGGCATATGTGGCTGTGGAAATTGGATGTCTGACATGAGAATGAAAGACCAGCACTCTCCCCACTTCTGTTATCAGAGCAGACAGTTTGCTGGTTTATTTACTGCATCCTCCCCAGAACATGGAGTTTGCATCCACAATGGTTGGGTGGGTTTTTTTTGTTGTTGGTTGGTTGGTTTTTTTTTTAAATCTAATATGTATTGTTCAGTTTAAGGTGGAAAACAGAATATCTTTGCATACAGAAAAATATAGCAGACCACAGCTGATATTTATTGAAATAACAAGCCCCTAAGAAAGGCAGCAGGCAGTTGGGAAGAATCCCCTGTGAATCTAATCAAAGTTAATTTTCAAGCAGTTTGTTTTATGTGTCGACGGTTCCTGCAAGCATGGCAGTGCTTTAGAGCTTACTAGGAAAAATAGCAAGTTCATGTCCTTAGGACTGGGCTGACTCGAGGCCAATTTGAAACTCACAGGATATTCTCCAGAGCTGCCACATGTGCCTTCCTCTTACTCTGGCCACTATATTCTGTCCTAAAAACACTACGTGCGTGTCATTTCAGAAACACACGTCAATGAATAGTAATTGAAGGGCTCATAATGGGGTCAGGTTTAAACAGTTTAGATCATTGATTTTCAGGAGCTGGTGTGTGCCTTTGCAAAGAAAGATAAATGCTGCATTGGTTTGCCAAAATACAAAGATTGGAGAGAAGGGTAAAGCAATGGTGGTTGCTGTGCCACAGGGAAAGATGTATTTTTCATTTCTGAGAAAACAAAAGCTAGCCTGCTGATGTGAGCAAATCAGCACCGGCAGATGGAAGAATAATGAGGTTGTAAGTAAGTGTAGCTTGCATAAGTAAAGGTCTAACTGTACAGGCAGCTGAAGACAAAAAGACCATGGAGAAAAATATGAAATGTCATACTGCTTACCATATGATGGTAGGTAGCAACATGTAATTTTGAACTGTATACTTTTTCTTGTCATTTGGTGTGGCAGCTCTGAAAAAGAAAGCAATACTAGCCTGGTACCTGCTTTCTAGCAAAGCTTTTCTGTGCCGAGAGAAGCCTGGATATTGGTGAAAGTAGAATAAATGTACCGCTCAGGCAAAGCAGAGTTGGCAGAGACTTAAGCTGGCCCCTGCAGCAATAGATGGCAGCGCCTTGAGAGATCCTGTTGTGTGTCTCCCAGGGTTGTGTTAACCCTTTTGACTGCAGAGGTCTGTTAAAAGCCAGTGTTCAGGCACTCTAAGGTGACACCAGGAGTCTCAGAGTTGCTGCTTTGCAGACTACAGCCTTGTTTCCTGAGGCTTAATTTCTCTGTTATGTGACGTTTTGTTTGAACATAAAGAAATTTATGCTGTTTCCTGCAGCTCAGATTACAAATGGCTCTGGTCGTTGCATGTCTGTCACCTGTCCTGATTCCTGCAATCTTTGTATTATCTACAGAGGCACCAGGAATGTTTTCATGTCATCTTTCAAATCTTTGTAAGAATGTTCAGCCCCAGAGGGGCAAAATTGATACCTCCGGAGTGTTTTGGTAGGAATGTACCTGCTTGATAATGGCTACTCATTTATAATTGTATCTTAAGCTCTCTCAGTTAGCCAGGTCTTGAATCAGTGCAATGTGTGTAGCATTGATTTTCTTTTAAATCATTTTTCATCAAAATGTGCCAAGATAAATGCCTTACAAAGCCTAAATGTGTCGTAAGCATACTGTATCTTTTACTGGTCAAACTTGTAATCTCATTAGGAAATGTGATTAGAAAATGTAAAAATTGTGATCTCATTAGATAGGATCTGTTGTTTATAAAGTTGGTTTTGGCCATATTTCCTGCTGTTAATTCTTTACTAGTCTGGTTAATGTCAGCTGTCCTTCCCTCCTTCCCTCCCTGCCCACCCTGAATCACGTCAAGCTGACACGACAGTGATATCCTCTGTTGTGCTGCGTGCCCTCAGTAGATACTACGCCAGCATTGACTTTTGTCAGTTCTTGGGATAATTTCTCTTGTTCCAATTTTTATTGAACAACACTGTGAAGTTCCCATGCAGTTCTTGACCTTCCCTTTTACACCTCTTGGATACAGGTTATCAAAACTTGCTGGCCCTAATAGTGTCAAGCTTTAGGAGCTGCTCTTTAACATCTTCCTTAGTTATTTTTGAAGTAGAACTAGTATGACTATGTTGCAGGACTGTCTTCCCACGTGCAAAACAAGAACATTTTGATAAACAAGTTTGTTTTTTTTTTTTTTTTTTCTGGCTGTCTTCTATTATTCAACAATTCAATCATCTCTATTTAATAACAGACCAGAAGTTGCATCTGTAGTTTCATTTCCAGTAGGTATGTTATATTTGTGCTTCACTGGCTTTGCAATCACTGTATGTGAGGGGTAGAAAGGATGTAGACAAGGTAGATGTCTACCTCAACTGAATTCTTTAATTCTTCCTCTCTGCTGACCTGGGCGTCTGTTCATTTTGCATTCATCATTCTAGGGGAAACTTGTAAATTCTAGTCCTTGCTTTTGAGTCGGGTAGCGTGACTTGTTCATTAATGTAAACAGATATATGGTAGTTACAGTTTATTAGGATGAGATTGCAAGGACAGTATGAGTTAAAATAACACAGAAGTATGTGGGCAGCTGCCCATTTCAGGCAGATAAGCCGTTGTGTTTGAACTCAGTTTGGACATGAGAGAAGCCAAGTTCTAGTAGACAGATGCAGGACTGCGGCTTAAATTTACCAGCTTTTGATTGCAATTTGAGCAGCATTAAAAAGAAATAGACTTTTTAAAAGATATCCTTTCACAAGTGTAGTTCAGAGAAAATCAGTTACTCAAACTATGCCATCCACATAAGGTTGAGCCTTTAAAATAGCTAACAAGATAGCCAAAGAAATGAAGACCTGCACATCTGTCTCCCTGCAGGTTTTATTCCATCAATTTCTCCCTTTCAAAGGTTTTTTTTTTATTATTAATGTGTGGCTATATCATGTTTCAGGATGACTATGTTTATTATGGCTTTTCACTTTTATTTTTAAAAACTAGCGTGAGACGAAAGCACAAAATAGATGAACTATATGAATACCAAACAATACTAAGAATTTTGTTTTTCATGAAAGCCAGAAATGCTCTAGTAGCGGCATTATGGCTTACGCATCAAATTCACCCCTGTTGATGATAGCTTATGTTCACTCTCTTGGGTCTTTTATAAGTTTTGCTTCATTGTGCAGGCTTGTAAATCCCAATTATACTAATGGGTGTCATGCTTTCACATTATAGGAAAGAAGTGCCAAATACAGCCCACAGTGGGATGCCCTCATCTAGCAACTAGCTCTTACACTATGGAGCCTTTCTCTTAGCTATCAAAAACATTTAACACTGGGGAAAAGAACATTAATACAGCTTGTATTTGAGTCCAAGGACAATGATCCAGAAAGCTGTTTGCAGTTATGTTCTGTTAGACTGTTGCATACTGGAACGAGAGATAAAGCAGTTCTTATATGAAAGAAAGTAAGTGGCATTTGTAAAGTTGATGGTCAGTTAATTATTGCTGAAAAATACATAGCAACTTGATCTTGTACTTTTTAGAAACGTTATTTGATATGCTACCCTCATTTACTGAAATGTCTCATAAAATAATTATTTGCTATGAATGAGAAGGCCAAACATTTGTGCTCCCCTGTTTCTGAGAAACTGGTTCTCAGAAAGACATGAAATATAGGTTGGCACCACCATATGGCACTTTGATAAGGGCTGATGTCCTGTCTTTGTTTTGAAAGAAATCGTCACAGATGTTAACTGTGCTTTCCTGTGGACTGTTTAAGTAGGATGGGTAACGGTCTTATGGTTTTATATTGCTGATTTGGTTGGCAGCACTTTGAAGAGATGTGCATTCGGAGAGATGTATGGACACTAAGTTTAGTTTTGTTCATGCTTCAAACCAGTGCTCTTAGAACTGGATTCATATGGGTTTATTTTAGACACTTACCCAAGGGTCTTGAGGTGGGAGCATGCTTGCTCAGGAGGGTGGTCCAGCCTGCTAAAGGTCAGAGTCATTCTTCTGAAGACCTCTAAAAGGGTCCTTCAGCAACTGAGCTCTTAACTGTGGTTATTGGTGCTTCATAGCTTTTTAAAGGCCTTATCTAGCACAGGTCATGTTTATCTTTCATTAGTAACTTCAATAGGTATTTCAGTCGAGTGCCTGAAGTTGGGTGGAGGGAATCTATGGTGTTATCCCTGACTTAAGCAGGGGTTAAGTCTGCACGTTCAGAAAGGAACGAAGTGACTACAGCCAGGTTTTTTCCATGTGCTAGTCTGCTCTTTCTTCAGGTTTATGTCATACCCAGAGGCTCTTAAAAGGGTACTCTGAATCCTTAACCATTGACTGATTTAATGAGAAATTTTGTCTAGGCTATGGCTCCATAATTTAACATCTTCTCTGGACAAAATGGTGGCTTTTTGCCTTTTTCATAATCCTGGCCGTTTTCCTTTCTTTTCTCCATCCCAGCCAAAGCAAATTACCTTGACAAATATTTGACTTCAGTATGCGTGAGCCCATGGCACAGTTGATTGGGATTTCAGCTCTGTGATGCTGGTCAATAAACAGGTTGACACCGGAGGGACCAGAATCCGGATTTGTTAACATTTCCTGAAAGTCTCTGCTGCAGGTGATGCAGCAGTTAGGTTTTCTTAGAATTGAAAAACGTGTGCAAGCAAGAGAGTAGCAATACTTATTATGCAGAGTAATGATTTCATATTATAAAAGCTTATAACTCAGAGGGAAAACCATCTGGTTAAAAATATGTGCATTTTTCTCATTTCAAGTATAACCCCAGGGTTGTTTTTTCTCATTTTATTTCTGACTGCTTTTCATTTGGTCAAAGAACTTGTTAATGATCTGTGGCAATCAAAGTCAGCAATAGCTAACAGCAAAAATGAGAGCTAATTTTGGAACACTGTTGTCCCTCACTCCCCTCTGTTCTCCTATAAAGTGGTACATGAACCTGTTGTGCCTTATCTTAAATTAAATTATTAGAGGTAGGCACCGTGTATTCTTTTGTGATTTTGATCTTTCCAGCAATGTGTCCTACCAGGTTGTTTAATATGTATTGTGTGGAGATACCCATAGATTGAAGAAATGGGTATCAAATGACTAGAAATATGACTTCCTGCTCTGTTTAGAAATGCTTTTATTTTTTAGAAACTATTTTTATTCCTTTTTTATGTTATAATGTTACTTTTTTTTTTTTAATAAAGAGTGAACTGCCTCTAAATGTGTAGAGGAAAATACTGGATTATATCAGAGGGGGCCAGTTTTTGCTCTCAATATAACAGGTGTAAGTCTGCTTTGTTCAAGGTTTATTTCATGTGATGCAGCTGTAATGAAGGGAACGGACTCTGTAATGATATTCCAAGAATGAAGAGTTGGACAAGGGCGGCAGACAGAAGGACTGTTTAGGTGCAACTCAGATGGACAAGAGGGCTGAGCGGCCTTCTGTTAAGTATGGGGTAATCAAAGGAGAGTAGCGAAGAGATCATACAGCAACTTGGCTCTCTCCAGGCTTCCCTGGGTATCCGGCTGTCTTTGCTTACATCTGTGCTTTGTAATGCGGTAGAACATGAAGATGTGCAAGCAAGGATTAGACTAGCTCAGGTACCAGCAAGGTCCAGCTCCAGCAAACTTCACCTCCTGACAGCATCCCAAACTGATCTATCCTGTTTTGGACAGGGTGAATTCAGCACCGACTGTAGTGTTTTACCCCATAGCTGTCTCATGCAGTGCTGTAACTACATGCAGGCCCCATTACCTGTCTTAAATGAGAGGGAGCTTACTGAAATGTAAAAGTATATTAAATAACCAGGTATCAAGATTTATTCTTGTTACCGACAGCTGCTAAGTTATCATCTGATGACTCTGGTTGCTTAAGTGCTACCACTTACCTGAATTTAAAGGTGGTGTGGACCTTTAGTTCTGCATGAGCCTGATTTGAATAAGCATTTCTGTTTAAAAACTTAAATAAAGTCCAGAGCTCTCCCTCTGTGGTGTTTGCCTGTTTGGCAGCTCTGGTGTGTGAAAGTAATAAATGAAATTGAAATGGCCTTTTAAGTGTGGCTCGAGGCTATAGGGTTTTTCACACCTGGCAGTACACAGGAATGTGTTTGAAATCATAGCTTTTCTTTTTAGAGAAAGTAGAGGGATGTGCGTGACTGACACAGCTGGCCTTCTTGCATATGGTCTTCAAAAACGCTCCTTTTTATTATTTTTTTTGTGTTAAAAAAAAAGTAAAAATTAATCTGGACAAACCCTAATCTCTCAAGCTTTTTCATAGATAACATCTCATAGTTGGTTGTTCATTTTTTCCCCCCCAGTCATAGTCCTCTTGTTGCATGTGCCGAGCTTAGGAAAACTGGTGAATGCTCTTTAGCTTGTATGGAGATGGTATGTATGAGAAGAGTGGATTTTCCAGCTGAAGCATGCTTGAAATTCATTACAGCTTTTTTTTTTTTTTTTTTTTTTTAAATACCTGTCAGTTCTGACTTTTCAAGTATCTTCTCCTTGCAGAATTTGCTTGCGGGAGCACAGACTATCCCTGCAGTTATCAGTGATTGCAGTTCCCTTTCTTTGGTGTGGCAGCTCCAAACCCCGCCACTCCTTCTTTCTCCTGTGAAAGTAAGCATCTGAAAAATGCATATGTTTGGTGGTGCATGGTCATCCTGTTTTTGATATGCTCTTATTCTGTACAATACCTATTGTTGTCATATGATGTACTTAAGACTACTGACTAATGCAGAGTTTTGGACAATACTCCTCTGCGTTGATAGTGCTGCATTAGTGACAGATGGAAGTAATAAATTTTATCTCAAAGGTGTCTGTGATGCACAGTGAACTGGATATTAATAGTTCGGTGGGTTCAAGACATTATCTACTTTTCAAAGTGGTGACTGCTTAAAAACCCATCATGTTCTGGCAAAAGTTATTACAATGGGTATTTCAGTTCAGCTGTGATGAAGGGGAAAGAGGGAGACCAGGTATCTGAAGATAAGATCCTGTCTGAATTCTATTTAATTGTTAAGCCGGATATGTAACATCCTACCACAGTCCCACAAAAGGATTCAGTCTTCTTACTCTCTGGATCTATCTAACCCTGAAAGCTCCTACACACTAACATCTCATCTGCAGCTCGGCTGCAGACCTAGATTCTAGTGAAGGCGATGCAAAGTTAATTGTGGTCATGACAATGATTTTGGGAAATTATGTTCATCTTTTGTGTTATAGCCTACTTGTGAGAATATTTTGCTCAGTACATAGGCGACCCATTTCAAGGCTCAACTCAAGAGATTTTCATTTCTTCCTGGCACATCCAGGAAATGCAGGGCTAACTTTAGCCTTGGATCTCCACCATCCAGAATTAAATGCTTAAATCTGTGGTACATCTGCATAAATAAGTGACTAAATTGGCTATGTGATTCCATCTGAAGTATTCAAAGCTGCTGAGCTGAGAGAAGGACTTCATTGTACAGCCCTTCCCCGGGATAGACCACACGGGTCTTAAACTTAATCCTGTGTTTGCTTTTTTCATTTGCTTTTCAAAGAAAGATCTCCAAGCTTTCGGAATGTAAACATGTTATTAACATCCCAGAGGTAAAGAACTTGATCTTTCAGCCTTCAGCTCCAGTTTTTTTCTGAATCTACAAAATCAGGAGCTGTACAGATGGAATCAAATTGGGAAATGAGACTGTTTCTCTAGTATTGACTGTAGGTTCCTTAGCACTGCATGGTGCCTGATCCTTAAAATATGCAGAGGTTGGAGAACCAGAGCAGGGGGAGGAACAGGAAGGTTTTGCTCCTTCCTTTATCTGCACTCAGTGTAAGCAAGATAGCATTCAGTCCCTGCTTCTTTTTGGGGAAGGTACCCACTCCCTCTATGGAAATGAAGAGGGAGGCATAGCCATTTAAACCCTGCCCCCCCCCCAAACAAACAAACAACAAACCAAAAACCAAACCCAAAACCAAACAGCCCCACGACAAAAAGTCCCTGACCAGAAGGAGGTGGTGCTGTGCATGCTGAGGAAAAGCAGCGTAAGACAGTACAGTAATAAAAACAAGATGGATGATGTGCAAGTTCTTATGCTTGTTGAAAACAAACACCTTACAATCCTAACTGGTGTTTCTGTCACTGAAAATCCATCCAGGCTGTTCTGGGAACTTAATGTCATTTAATGCCATGCTAAGTCTGGTATAGACATATTTGCCTTTTCTGGTATAGACAAAAATGCTTTTGTACTATCCGGTTTCAAGTCAATGGAGACTTTGAGTCGAAGTCTTACTTTTATATGACTTTGGTAAAGATAACATTGTTGGTGTTGGTATCGTACTAAGTAATTTATGTGTATGATTGAAACAAATCTTACTTGTGAGTATTTTTTCCCCTATCTGAAGCTTTTTAAGCAAACCAGTATAGATACTAGCTTCGTGTTTCATTTAAATTTCAGCTGTGTTATGTTTGGATTGTGGATTATATTGTTAGGCAAGTTACATCTGAGCAGTGCTTCTAAACAAATGCTAAAGTTCAAGTGTGGTAAGCAGATGGACTTGACTATTTTTCTGAGTTCTTTTGTTAATTTGAGTAAATTCTTCCTCTGTTTACAGAAAAATATATTATACCTTGTTAAATACATGGCTGTATAATTTATTGGATTTGCGAGCATGCATACATACAGCTTGTATAGTCATGAAAACAGATAGTCCCTAGCGTGCCTCTGGCAAGGCAGCCTGCTTAAGCATGAAAAATGAAACTGAAGAGCTCAAACTGAGTTTAGGTCCTAAAAGGATGAATCCAACCTACTACTACAGGTTTAGCAATTTCAGAATTATTATTTTCAAACCCATGCATGCAACATGCTGTGAAACAATTTATTGAAATGATAGTGAAACTGCAGTGATGGGGAGATTTTTTTGTTTGGCTCAAAGTGATATCAATTAACTCATGTGGCCTAAAAAGATAATACAACGTAAGACTTCTTATCTATTTGAATTGAGATATCAAACTCTCACATTAAATTTCACCCAGTTAGCTGTGTTTTGACAGTGTTTAACATTAGGGAACTAAACTTTAGTGTGCTGCTAACAAGGAAGAGGGGAGACCAAGGGCACCTTAAATGCCTGAAGTCCCATAAGTGGCAGGAAATCGTTTGGTATATCCAGAGGATTCTGGTACATAAGTTGTCCCATGTTGCCGAAGGCGGTGCCGGTTCCTTTCTGGTAGTCCCTGACAGGCTGATGTGAGGAAGGTCTATCCTAATCCCACAGTTGGGGATTAGTTTAATCTGCACAGTTTTAGTCAGACATCTAAAGACAGTGTTTACTGGCACAGATTATATTCACGTTCTTTCATTCTTTCTTCAGAGCTATGTTATTTCTAGATAGATATTCAGACTACAATTCCAAATATGTGCACACTGCGCATTATAAACAGACCTTGGATGCTGTTGGCCACCCAACAGGATAGACCAAAGATGTGTAATTTCCCTGCTACTTCTGGCAAATCTGGGGTTTCTGTGCGTGTGTGTGATAGCTGGTTGTAATGATCTGTTGGATGACTATGCTGCTGACTGAAACTTATTCTTGCCTTTCCCGGTTAGGATTGAGAAGGAATCTCCACTGATGCAAAATGTAACCATTTCTTCTTTAGACAAAACATTAAAAAATGAGTACTGTCTCTTATTTTCAATGGGCTTTGCAACTTTCTTGTTGCTATAGGTGCAAGGTGGCAGTTCTGTGCAGATAATCCTGCTGCTTCTGCAGTGTTTAAATGAGGGACCCAGATGGGTTTTATCCTTCTGAGTTTATATTTTTCTTTGCCAAAGGCAAATTTTCATTGAAGGCAGTTTCTCTAGGCTTTTTCCACAACTACGTGCAACTAAAAATTTGATTAGGCTGTTGCTGAAGGATGTTAACAGAAGCCTTTTTTCCAGTCCTTAAGCCAGAATTTATTTGCATCTGACTCATCCCCAACATCAGCAGACAGTCAGAGGAAGCTGGTCTGAGTTTAGAATTGCATCTGAAATCTGAAGATACTTAGTCTGTTTCTTTCACTAAGGACACTTTATCCATCTCTGCTGTTTATTCCTCTTAATTTTCCTTTGGTGTGAGGTTGAGGAGTGCTGTCTTTATAGCAGTAAATGCTGTCTTTACAGCTGTAAAAAACACTGTCTCTACAGTGCTGTCTTTACAGATAGTAGATTTGTACAGAAGTAGCTTGCCTGAGCCTCACAGCTAGTCATTAGCATTACTGGGAGAGGAGAAAGCTGTCTTGCTGGGCCAAGACTTGCATGCTGTGTATGGTTAGGTGGGACAGTACATAGTCTGAGCACTGGAAAGGTGTGCACAAAGAAAAAGTGTGGGGAATGACATGATCTGGAACATACAACAGTTGATAAATCTGTTTCTTTTAGATCAGCTTTTCTTTGCTTGAAACTCTTATTTAGGACTCCTCTGATTGTTTCAAAGTAAACTGAATTAAAGAACTGTAGGCGAATCTGAAGGGTGCAAGAGAACTGCTTCATTTTTCTTCTTCAGGAAAGGTTTTATTGAAACCTGTTAATTGCCCTGGAAAAACTTAAGAAAAAAAACCTCTCCTCAGGCTCCAGGAATAGATTGCTGATTACATGCAAAACTAATTAAGAGAAGAACAGATACAAAATAGCAACAAAAATATTTTTTCTCCCAAACGATTATTGTATCTGGAAGTTTGTTGGAGACCATGTATGCCTAGTTATGTCTGGATGTTTATTCAAAGTAAGGCTCAATCTCTAGGAAATAGACTCAGTCTCCTGCATCCTTTTTAGCTTTTAAAAATAAGATCTTGCTGATTTCATGTGTGTGTGTGTGTAAGTAGCAGATACTGGGAAGCCATACGTATGGCCTCACTTCCCTATAATCCCTTAATTCTATTACTGAGAATTAGAAACAGTTGCATTAAAGCACTGTTGTTGGTGGGTTGTGTGTGTGGTTTCTTTTCTTTCCTTTTTTTTTTTTTTTTTTAACAGTTGCCACTCCCTGCCACCTGATACAATAAATGCTGCTGTATGCTCTTTATTATTGATGACCATGCTGTGGGGAGACACTTTGGAGCAGTAAACATAGTGCACTTGTCAAATATATCACTCCTGCAAAAGGTGGTCATGTGTGGGAAGAACCCACAGCAAATTGAGTTGTTACATGGTTTTCATCAAAGAAAGCTACTATAACAGCATTAAGGTTGAGAAATGCCTGTTGTAGTGTTGCTGTTACAACCTCAAGTATGGAATAAAGGGTGCATGTGGTATGAGATCTTCAAAAGACTTAGTCATAAATGCTTTTTGTATTGATACCTTCCAAGTGGTCCTAATGACACTTAATTGTTTCCATTTCAACTGTTTCTCATGGCTTGCTGTGTGGGCCCATGTTTTGCTTAATGAGAACAAACTTATGTAGTTCTTCCTGAGTTTTTCTGTGCTCATCAGTGTGACTTTCACAAAAATGCATGTATTTTTCACAAAGCTAAAGTAGCTAAGGTGATAGTATTACCCTATTTTACATATTATAACTCTGAGAAAAGAGAGATTAAAATCAGATGTGTTCACTGCTTTAAGATATTTACTATAAAGTATCAGAAAGTTCATTTATACTTTCCCTGGGAACGTAAAGTCACAAGTTTTTGTATGTTCAGCTCCTGTCAGCTTTTATTGCCGGTTAGATATTAAAAAAAAAAAAAAAAGTAGCATGTTATCAGGGGTCACTTATGAGGTTTTTTGTTAGTGATGTGCCCAACATCAAATGAGAATGCTACAACAGAGGCAGTGGTAGAATTAAATTATCGAAGATTGCTTTAACAATAGGTCCTTTATTCTCTTCCAGCATATGCTCGCAGATAGAAACAAATGGTGGTCTAATCCTGCAACCTTTTTCTTTCCCTCTTTCTAAAATATGGTGAGTTGCTATAAAACGGTAGAGCAGCAGAAGTGGACAGGAGAATCTGGCTTTGCGCATTGTCCTGTAGCTGCACCGCTAGACATAAGCAGGAGAATCAGACAGCAGTTACTTGTTTGTATTGAGGAGAGTCTGCTTTGGGAGAGCCAAGTCAAAAATTCGGCTTTTGCCAAGCCCTTAACAGCTAGGTCATTTGTTACCTATGAATTGTATATTGATATTTACAAAACGTTAGTAAAATACTTGCACAGGGCTTGAGAAACTGTTGATTGTATTGGGCAAAAACAGAGTTATTGCATAAACTGAAGTGGAATGTGCCACTGCTCTTTCTGTCGTTTTTATAACTTGGCTGATGAGACAGATTTTATTCAGAAATAGCCCATAGCATAGTGCCATGGTCCAAAATCTGGAACTCAATGCCTTATTAGGTATAGCTGCAATCAGTTGCAATTTTGTTGGAATGATTATACATGGGGACTGGAATTTGGAATATGAACATGGTTATTAACACATAAATGCCATTCTGATGGTTAGCTAACATTTAATTGTTTGGGCAAACTACACTTCATTTTAAGGGAGGTACTAACACTCTCCTAGTATCTTGCAGCACCAGCCTGAGAAGCTGTTGCACTGGCTGAACAAAGCTGACATAATTTGGATTAAAACTAATGCTATTTTCAGATGGAGGCTCTCTATTTTTGGATGAAAGCTCACTATTTTGACTAATAGAGCTAGTGGAATTAAGGGGAAGAATGTAGGTAGTATTGTAAAAAGTCTGTTGCGTGTAACTGACAGTGAAGACCTTGTCACTATGTCTGTGTACAGTTTTACCCATATTGCTGTTTTAAAACCAGCAAAGGATTCCTAAATAGCCAGCAAAGGTCCCATTTGTCTAATTAGCACCTCTGCTCCAGGAGCAGCCAGAAATTCAAGGCAAACACAGCAGTATGTGAGGCACTAAGGTAATCCCAGTTTAGCTGCTTCTTGCTAACTCTAGATTGCAATTACTGGAAACCAGGTATGGAGCATTAGCGAAGGGTGAGGGAAAGAGTTCCAAAGGGATAAATAAACAAGCAGTTCTGGCTGCTGCTGCAGCTGTCTAGGAAGGGATTCTGCAGGACAATAAGGACCTGTAAGCAAGGCTTCGGGGAAATGGTGCTGAGCTCCAAAATATCTTTTTATAGCACTGCAGGAGCGACTACATCAGAGCAGAAAGATTTTTATCTGCCACAGGGTATATAACAGCATTATTGGCGTTATACTCTGGGGGAAGAATGTGCTTGTCTTTTCCACCCACGTGAAATTAAGGATTGGCCCCTTTTTTTTAATGCAACTGTCCTGGGCCCAACTGACAAGAACTGTACTCTTTAAACCCTGCTCTGAACACAGGCTACACTTGCTTTGGAAAGCACTGGCAGAGTTCTTCGTGACTGAATTCGTCTTCGTCTGTGTGTGCTTTGAAGAAGGACAGGCTTCACAAGGCTATTGTATTCTTCTTGGTATCTGAGATAACACTATGTGAAAACAAAATAGGATGTATCTCAGAGCTCTTGTTTCAGGCTTCCTGCAATCTCAATCAAATACAAAAGTTTCATATGTAGATGCTGGCTGAGTTTTCACAAGTCTTTCACATCTGTAATGGCAAGAATCTAGCTTTAAAAAGCCGAATGATCTGAAGTGGTAGTGTTTCCTGACTTTACTTGCTTTATGGGGTCCTGTTTCTTATGCATTGGGAACTGATACAGTATACGTAGCACTTTGTGCTTTAAACTAGCTTTCCCATCACTATGCAATATAGAGATCCAAGAGGGAATGTATAATAAGCATCACCTATATGAATTAGTAAAAATAATACTGATTAAATGATATTGTTTCAGGGGTAATGTCTTTTAGTGTTTATGGAGTGTCATTTTTACAAACTCCTTTGTTATTTTTTTATTTCATTATTGCTACAATTTGCTAATGATAATAAGCACTGTAATTCAGCTGGATTGGAATGGGATGGAAGAATTGAATCTCTTGCAGGTCTGCTTTGGGAGGTGTAGGAATAAAGACAGTGGAGGGAAGTAGTATTTTCTGAGTAATGGCATTCATAGCAGGAAAAATTTACACAGAAGCATAAAAACTACACAGTGGATCCACTGACTGGTCCAGTATTTTATTTACTGATATTGCCAATGTAGGTAGTATTGTAAAAAGTCTGTTGCGTGTAACTGACAGTGAAGACCTTGTCACTATGTCTGTGTACAGTTTTACCCATATTGCTGTTTTAAAACCAGCAAAGGATTCCTAAATAGCCAGCAAAGGTCCCATTTGTCTAATTAGCACCTCTGCTCCAGGAGCAGCCAGAAATTCAAGGCAAACACAGCAGTATGTGAGGCACTAAGGTAATCCCAGTTTAGCTGCTGCTTGCTAACTCTAGATTGCAATTACTGGAAACCAGGTATGGAGCATTAGCGAAGGGTGAGGGAAAGAGTTCCAAAGGGATAAATAAACAAGCAGTTCTGGCTGCTGCTGCAGCTGTCTAGGAAGGGATTCTGCAGGACAATAAGAACCTGTAAGCAAGGCTTCGGGGAAATGGTGCTGAGCTCCAAAATATCTTTTTATAGCACTGCAGGAGCAACTACATCAGAGCAGAAAGATTTTTATCTGCCACAGGGTATATAACAGCATTATTGGCGTTATACTCTGGGGGAAGAATGTGCTTGTCTTTTCCACCCACGTGAAATTAAGGATTGGCCCCTTTTTTTTAATGCAACTGTCCTGGGCCCAACTGACAAGAACTGTACTCTTTAAACCCTGCTCTGAACACAGGCTACACTTGCTTTGGAAAGCACTGGCAGAGTTCTTCGTGACTGAATTCGTCTTCGTCTGTGTGTGCTTTGAAGAAGGACAGGCTTCACAAGGCTATTGTATTCTTCTTGGTATCTGAGATAACACTATGTGAAAACAAAATAGGATGTATCTCAGAGCTCTTGTTTCAGGCTTCCTGCAATCTCAATCAAATACAAAAGTTTCATATGTAGATGCTGGCTGAGTTTTCACAAGTCTTTCACATCTGTAATGGCAAGAATCTAGCTTTAAAAAGCCGAATGATCTGAAGTGGTAGTGTTTCCTGACTTTACTTGCTTTATGGGGTCCTGTTTCTTATGCATTGGGAACTGATACAGTATACGTAGCACTTTGTGCTTTAAACTAGCTTTCCCATCACTATGCAATATAGAGATCCAAGAGGGAATGTATAATAAGCATCACCTATATGAATTAGTAAAAATAATACTGATTAAATGATATTGTTTCAGGGGTAATGTCTTTTAGTGTTTATGGAGTGTCATTTTTACAAACTCCTTTGTTATTTTTTTATTTCATTATTGTCACAATTTGCTAATGATAATAAGCACTGTAATTCAGCTGGATTGGAATGGGATGGAAGAATTGAATCTCTTGCAGGTCTGCTTTGGGAGGTGTAGGAATAAAGACAGTGGAGGGAAGTAGTATTTTCTGAGTAATGGCATTCATAGCAGGAAAAATTTACACAGAAGCATAAAAACTACACAGTGGATCCACTGACTGGTCCAGTATTTTATTTACTGATATTGCCACTGTAACTTCAATATTATGAAATGATGATCAAAAAGAAATAAATCAAAGGAATAAAATCATAAAAGCCTAGATTAAAAAAGGAAGAAAAGAGATGAGAAGGCTGGGGAAAAAAATTTTCCACAGCTGGAGAGAGATTCAGTTACGTAAATTAATGAGAATATTTAGGCATGTGCTTCTAAATGAAACACTTGTTATATTTTGCTTCCAGTGCTTTACGGTTTTAAATGTCTTATTAGTTGGACAGGAGAGGAATTACTGCAAATGATCATAATTCAGATGTTAAACTATTCCAGAATCTCTATCCTTTCTTTATGGGGTGATTAGAAACATCTCCGTGCAGTGGAGAATATCCTCAGTACTGCTTGTTGGGCTGCAGTGTTATGTACACGTGCTGATTTTTGCATGAGTTAGATGAAGATGTTATGCCCCAGGTGTCTGAACTTCACACAGCAATACAGACTTAGCAGCAGTCAGTTTTTTACAACTGAGTATAGCTATTTGGTGTTCCCCAGTGTGGCAGGGACAAAACTGTTAAGTGGAACACACAATAGTCTAATGGTATCCCAGGTCACTGTAAATGAGAGGTATCTGACCAAACATGAACGTCTCATGTATAGATGCCCACTTCTCAGCTTGTCCAGACCTTCTACAGGGCCAATGAAGAGGACACTTCTAGGACACTTTCTTGGGTGCGGTTTAACTCGTCCCAACATTGATGTTTCAGATCAGATGAACTTGCCTATTCTTCACTGATTATGAAAGAGATCCTGAGGACACAAGCTTAGAGGTATATATTTGCATTTGGTCAGATGAATGCCATGTCTGGAGTTTGATTTTGGCCTTGAAAAATACTAAATTATGGGTGGAGCTCATTGGGTCCAATCTGCTCAGCACTGGGAGGGTAACTTGTTTGTTTGTTTGTTTGTTTCAGCTTGTAAGAATAAGTTTAACATCTGGGATTCATTTTTACCAGCTTTGCCAGTCACACAATGCCAGAGACGAGACACCAGGGGGCAGGGAAGGAATCTAAAGGGATAAAAGCAACAATGAAAAGTCTCCCTAAAAAGTAAGTCAATACGTGGCCTGTCCCCTAACGTAGGACTAAAGTAAACATTGGTTTACATGATTAAAGTAACAGTTTCATTGGTAGCAGTTCTGTAAGCAATTAATATGTAGCCACAAAATCTGTAGATGCTCGTTGGCTCTGCTGAATAGGATCTTCTGAGTTACTTCGGAGATGCTTCTGAAGACTGCAGTCATCTTGCTGCAATTATGTGGGCTGATGGCAGCATGAGTTCCTTTCCTTTCACAACCAGCAATCTGATTCCTCTCTTGCTTCTTAAACTTGTGCTTCTGTCGTGTGTTTCAGCTTGGGATCGCTGACCCTCTGAGTCTTCTCAGGAGTCTCCTCAGTCACTGTTCCATTCACCACAGTCCAGTTCCCACTGATGTGAATTTTTGTTCTCTACCAGATTTACATTAAACTCCCAGGAAGCATAGTTTAGACAAGAATTAGAGCATAAACAAGATCATTATTGCGCAGTAACCCCATAAGTGTGTTTGGTTAGGATTTGAACTGGTGGCCAGCTGGTACTGGGAAATATTCTTGCTTCTCCTGCTGTAGTGCTACAAATAGTGACTCTTCATGCTGTTCTTGTTTTTTTTAATTCCCTTCTGGTTTGGATCATTTCTAGAAGCTTGGTAATGCAGCATATAAACAATCGATTTTATTTTAACTTTGTACTGTTATTCATTACTCCATGTATTGCATCAAAATGCAAGTCAGCCTGACTTGCATAAGCCAGAATAAGAAAAGGCACTTCCAGTATTGCATTCTGTATGTTGCCAATTAAAAGAGAATAGTGTTTTTCCCTCAGACAGAAAACAGATGCTTCTGATTGTGATGGTAACAAATGATTTATCAGTGAAGAATAGGGGTGGGGAAACATGGCTATTCAATGCCAGGACATTATTGATCTTTAATTAAATCGCCCACAGGCAGATTGGCCTAGCTGTCATTGTCTGGGGAGGAAAGCTGCTCCTTTCTAGTTCAAGCACACAAAGACAGTCCTTTTCTCAAACCTTTGTGATTTAGTACTCCACATAGGTGCAAGTGACTAAGTACTGGTGCATCAAGCTGCCATGAAAGGGTGTGAAACTATTTTTCCTCCTGGCTATTGGCTGCATCCAGTATTTAAAAAAAAAAAAAAAAAAAAAAAAAAAAAAAAAAAATCATTTTCAGAGAACTTTTATCATTTTCAGAGAACTTTTTCTAGCAAGTTAAATTGTTTTCCTGTCAGTCAATGTGTCAAGTGTCTCTTAAATCATGCTCTCAGATTCAGAAAGCTTGAGAAAGTTATGCTTGTGGGGCTCAATAGTTTCTCAAAAGATCAGAGAAAAAACTTTGATCTTTACTGTCAAATCCTGCCTGCTTAAATCCCCTGCTTATGTTACCAGTTGTGCCCCTTCATATTCATGGGGGACCGCAGGACAGCAGTGCTACATGGGACTTGGTTATTCTATTCCATTGGCCTTGCTGAAAGACCTCAGCTCAAGCTAGTTACAAATACAGAAGAAATTAGGCAATGCCAACAGTTCAGTGTCAGTTTTGGTTTCTGCTGCCTACCTCTGTTCCTTTTACCATCCAATGTTGCCCTGAATATCTTGCTCTAGAGCCTTCCCACCCACTTAACCGAGTTTTTAAATTAGATACCTCCTTAATCTGTGGTCCTTCTGTAGCCCATGGTTTCAGTCATCCTCTGGAGATGCCTGTCTCTATCCACAGAAAAAGTTATAAAAGACAGCACAACTCAAGAGTTCTTTGTGTGGTGGTTTAAACATGAGATCAAAGACCCTGATGACGTTGTCAAAGTGGTAGTGTTAATTCCAGTCAATAGTCACTGCTGTGCTGTGACATTAAGCCAGGAGATTGTAGCCTGTGGCAAGCAAAAGACCTTCCTGCCAAAACATCCTGCTGCTCTCCAATGCTACACAATGATATGCGAACCGTGGGCTTCTCTATTCACTGCAGCTTGCAAAACCATCACTGGGTTTGCTTCTGGGAACAAGCAGCAGAACTTCACATGAGCTTGAGGACTCTGTGTAGCCCTTTCTGCTCCCCAGCCCTCTGAGTGGGCTTGATCATTTCCATCCCTTCAAATCTCCGAATCTTCAAAGATTTGGTGTCTCACTGGGGAAAGGGCTGAGTTCTGCTAAAGCTGCTATATCATTCAGCGAAGTTCAGTTTTAGAAGGAGCAAGGTGAACATGAAGAAAGGAAAGAAGAGTTTACAGATATTTCTTGCACCAACATGGCTTAAGCATTGGCCTTTCAGAAAGCTTCTGGCTCCTGTCCAGCTCTACTCAACTTCTTCCACCCCCACAGCAATTCAGTCTGGGATCCTACACACAGCACTGACTCCAGAAGCATTTGGGGAGTTCACCTGAGATGTAAGGATGTCCAGAATATCTGCCTGAACAGCACAGTAGAGCCTCTGCGGTGAAGTCTGGCCCACCAAAGAGTCCAGATCTGTCCCCCCATCACATCTTTGTTGTCGTGAGGTGACCTGCCTGAACAACACCTGAGATTACCCTGGTGCCTACACTCCTTCTTCTGTGAAGGCTTTCACAGCTCCACCACATCAGGCTGTCAGCCCTCAGAATCAGTCCTTGTCCTTCCAAAATAGTTTTTCCTTGATTGAGAATTAGCTCAGCCATTGTTTTAAGGTTGATTCTTGGGTGGCAAACTCAGAGGTAGAATTGTGCTACAGTGACCTTCAAAGCTAGTTGAGCAGAATCACAAACTTTGTTACTTAATTCCTGCCTATACCCTGTGGAAACACAACACATGATGGCAATAGTATTGACTTTACCCACACCTTTTCACTTCTTTGGTCATGTCCAAATGACCATGAGGAATCCAATTTTCATCAAGAAGCATGAAAGCAGGACTTAACCTGACTAGCGGAAGGAAAATACTGTGGGGTTTTTTTGCAACAAGACCTTTGAACATCATAAAGTTTTCCATGGGCTCCTCCAAACATTGTAAAACATATGATGTTGTTCTTTGATGGTGAAATACATAATGTGCCATTTACTAAACAAATGTGTTTTCTGAATTCCAGATGTTGGCAGGAGCATGCTGTGGCCTAAGTGGACAGGTCTGAATTTGGATAAAGATCTGATGGAAATTAATCCAAATGCACTTCTTACGTGCATTTCGCACTTATGCTTGCAGAATTCTGCTTCTGTTCTGGCATTCCTATTAGAAATTAGTCCATGGCAGCAGGGGACTGTGATGAAATCCTTATTCTTTCACTCTTTGCAGAGATGCCTGATGTTAATTACCCAGGAAAAGATCATATTTATCTTGCAGCATAGGGATTATGAAGCTTCTCAAACATAGTATTTTTGTATTCCCAGAAAAGTAGTAAGTGCTTTAATAAATAAAGCAATAGAAATGAAAAAGTTTACCTTCCAGACCTTGTTACAGTTTGAAAGAAGACTAATACATCGTTATTCTTGGAGGACCAGAAGTGTCCTGTGTCAGTGTGACAGTGGAAGTACAAACAGACAAGCTTCAGACAATTGTCTCTGTTATAGCTTCGCTTTCTGACATACACTAAATACAGAGGAATCAGAAGTATGTTTAACAGATTCTGGAGTTTGTCAGGCGTTTAAAAAAAAAAAATCACTTAATTGGTGGCTAGTCATAGAGATTCGTAGGAAGCATGCTTTTGTAATGAACAGTGTCTTGGCCACCGCACAAAGGGTTTGCTGGGTACCTCAAGAGATAAAGCAGGGCCCATGACATCTTGCAGCTTTGGCTGTAACACGGATGTTTTGTGTTGCTGAGACTCAGAGGGACGTCTGTAAACACACACATGCACCCCATTGTGGCAAATGGGTGTACATGGATGGTATTGCTTGTTAGACGGTTTTCCAAGCCATATCTCTATAGAGAGCCCAAGCAGTAAAATAAATTTTACTCTTGTTGGGTATTACTCATTTTTATTGTTATTATTATCAAGAGTAATAATTCACATGGCAGTAGTGCTGTGTGTCTGACTCACGCATTGTGCTAGGTTCTGCATAAACATCACCAAAAATTTATTCATTGCTGTGAGAATGTGAGTGTAGAACAAAAGGCAGCAGGATGAGTGCAGGCTGGAAATGGATCTTTTCCCTTGGGAAATGGTACATTTGACATACATTTTGGTGTTATACTTTTTCCTTTCAGCAAAGGGAATGGAGTTTTCTGTTTTGATTCTGAGGGTTTTTTCAGCCTTTCAGTTCTGAAACCCAGCTGGCAAATCCCAGCAATTCTGTGAGTAGTCTTAAAACATGCAGATGGTGTGTGTCACCAGCGAGGCAATGTTTGCCTCTGGCTATTAGTGTCAACAGGCCAGAATCTGCCATTTGTTGGCTGTTATTCCTACAGATAATTCAGAGTTGTAGCTTATGCTATATTGTCCAAACATCCTTGTGGATCCCTTATGTCTGAAGGATCCATGGCAGATGATCAATAAAATGGGCTCATAAGCTCTGAACTTCTCTCTCTGTCTCTTTCTCTCTCATACAGGCACACGTGCTTGCAGCAAGCTAGAGTATGATACTTCTAAAGGATTTATGGCTGTAGAGAAAAATTACTTATCTACAGTTTGAAAAAGGCAAACATATATATTAAACTCACTTATTTTTGTTTATGCATTGCCAATAGAATGGGACAAAGGTCAGCTGGCTTGTTGCAAGTTGAGGATTAATGAAAAATTCCTTTGCTAAGAGTTCTCTTCTCAGTTCTAGTCTAGCTGTAGTGCACAATTGCTCAAGCCGCCTTCTCTATAATTGCAGGGATCCAACTGAGGTCTTTGTTACAATTCTTGTGTTTCATGTGTGCTTGATTTTACTCTGTGTGTGTGTGTAACTGCATCCTTTGCTTATCCTTCATTTGCTTGCTTTCTGCACTTTACATTGCTGTGGCTGAGCACTGGACATGATTTCAAATGTTGGAGCTAGAGTTAATCTTTCATTTCTGCATCTGTGTTACAGTCTTCCTGAATTAGCAGAATTATTGTTTAAGGACAGCAGACAAGAAAATCCCAACAGCTTCCCCGGAGCCTCACAAAATAATTGCTTAGACTTGAACTACGGAAAAAAACCTTCTGAAAAGACTGTCTGAAAACTAAGGAGACTGAAGATAAAAATAGAGCTTGTTCAGTAACTGCACACGGCTCTTATCTTTAAATATTCTCAAATGCTTCTCAATGAAAGGTAATCAAAGGCTGTGCCAAATTAATCAAATCAGTTTATGTGGGGAAACTAAACACAGGGTTTTGGACAGTTTGGGCAGTACCTTCATAGGGAAGTCCAGAGCCTAAGGGGGAGGGTAGTTGGACACTGGGTGGGCAGGCACAGTGGAAGGGCAGCTGTTGCCATCTCAGCGGCACTGGGCAGACCTGTGGAAGCTGTAACAAGGCATGTGCAAGTCTTGACATTTTGAAGAAAATTGGGCAGAATCCAGAGATGTGCTGCCAAACAACAACAATTTTTTGGGGTGATGAGCCAATTTGTGGAAGGAAAGGAGAACATGCATCCTGGACTAGGAGTAGGTGGTGTAGCTCTTGGAAAACAGCCAGCAGCGCTGGGTGAGGAAGCCTGCTGAAAGGGATT
>NW_008795938.1:2862198-2872880 GCF_000699145.1 Aptenodytes forsteri
TCCATCTGATTTGAACAAATTACTTTCTACCACAGTTAAAAATGGCTTAGCTTTTAGGAAGTTCAGTGAAAAATTAACCCCCCCTTAAGCAAACACTCTGCAGGCTATGCTTACGGAAAATTAGTCTCACAGTAATCAGCTGTACATGCTGACAAACTTGTTCTTTTCTGGTTGCCTAGCTGTCTACCAACCTCCTCTGGCTCCCCACCATGACCTCTGTGAAAGAGCTGCTATGGCAGTAGCAATAAGGCTTTCTGCGAAAATACTTAACTGTACTGTAAGTTTCTAGCTTTCGAACAGCAACTCGTTGTACTGTAATTATTGTGGAAGTATTTTAAATGAAGACATTTGGTTTCATCTTTTAAATAGAAACGAGAAAATTCAAAGCCAAGAAACCTAACTGGACAAAGCAGGTCAGCATCGCATGTTATGCTGTTGCAGCAAACACTGCAAAACCAAGCCTAGAGTTCAAATAAAATCAGTTCTGGCCCCCTCAAAATTCAGAAAAATACCCTATCAGCTGAAAAATGATAGGTCTAAGGCCGATATATATATATATATATATTTAACAAATGTCCCATCTGGAGGACTGCAAATTTAGTTAAACTCACTTATTTTTGTTTATGCATTGCCAATAGAATGGGACAAAGGTCAGCTGGCTTGTTGCAAGTTGAGGATTAATGAAAAATTCCTTTGCTAAGAGTTCTCTTCTCAGTTCTAGTCTAGCTGTAGTGCACAATTGCTCAAGCCGCCTTCTCTATAATTGCAGGGATCCAACTGAGGTCTTTGTTACAATTCTTGTGTTTCATGTGTGCTTGATTTTACTCTGTGTGTGTGTGTAACTGCATCCTTTGCTTATCCTTCATTTGCTTGCTTTCTGCACTTTACATTGCTGTGGCTGAGCACTGGACATGATTTCAAATGTTGGAGCTAGAGTTAATCTTTCATTTCTGCATCTGTGTTACAGTCTTCCTGAATTAGCAGAATTATTGTTTAAGGACAGCAGACAAGAAAATCCCAACAGCTTCCCCGGAGCCTCACAAAATAATTGCTTAGACTTGAACTACGGAAAAAAACCTTCTGAAAAGACTGTCTGAAAACTAAGGAGACTGAAGATAAAAATAGAGCTTGTTCAGTAACTGCACACGGCTCTTATCTTTAAATATTCTCAAATGCTTCTCAATGAAAGGTAATCAAAGGCTGTGCCAAATTAATCAAATCAGTTTATGTGGGGAAACTAAACACAGGGTTTTGGACAGTTTGGGCAGTACCTTCATAGGGAAGTCCAGAGCCTAAGGGGGAGGGTAGTTGGACACTGGGTGGGCAGGCACAGTGGAAGGGCAGCTGTTGCCATCTCAGCGGCACTGGGCAGACCTGTGGAAGCTGTAACAAGGCATGTGCAAGTCTTGACATTTTGAAGAAAATTGGGCAGAATCCAGAGATGTGCTGCCAAACAACAACAATTTTTTGGGGTGATGAGCCAATTTGTGGAAGGAAAGGAGAACATGCATCCTGGACTAGGAGTAGGTGGTGTAGCTCTTGGAAAACAGCCAGCAGCGCTGGGTGAGGAAGCCTGCTGAAAGTGATTTTTAATAGCCAGTTCTGCTAAACGACCTCTGTGTTTCCAGCTCAGCTCTGGCAGAACCTGCCTTGAAAGTCTTCTCTTACAAAATGTGTGTTAGGGATCTGTAAGTGCTGCCATGTGTTAAGTACTGAGCATAGAGTAAGGTCAAACATATTTTAAAGTAGCAAAAGAAGGGATGGGAACAATTCATGTGTTTTGCATCTGAGCCTAGAGGGAATTATTCATTGCCTTTGGAATCCACACATAGTTTGTTGTGATGTAGGCTGTCAGATCTATTCCTGCTGCAAATAAATCAATGAGGTTGAGCCAGGCATGTATTTGGTTCAGTGTTTGTTTTCTGGTTTTCATTGTCAGAGGGAAGAAGGAAAAAAGACATAGCACTGACAAAGAAACATACCAACTTGAGGAAATGTTGCCTGAATTGTTTTTGGGAGGAACAAAAATAGCTTTTGCTTGGCTAGTGCAAAAACATTGTTTTTCAATGGTAACACATCCATTACTGATGTTTCAGTGCCTCTGTCATGATATGGCATCATCCTGTATAAAAATCCTGATTTTGAAAATGTCTCTCTCAAAAAGCCACAGTCTTATCTCTTAGTTGTAAAGATTTCTGCAGTAAAATTCTGGTATTTAGCTGTGCAGCTCTGGCTAATAGTGAGAGCAGAATGAATTGGTTATTGTACATACTATTTTCATAAGTTCGCTTTTGTGAGGGGTGAATTATGAATTATCGATCATTCAGTCCTGACTTCCTTCCTAACTTTGTTTCTGAACAGTCCCCTGACCACACAAAAGCTTATTAGGGGTTCATGAGTCAAATACACCTCTCTTTTAAAGAACACTTAAGTCCATTGGAGTTCTGTCAGGACTGTATATGATCTAGTCTTTATTGTCTTCTATTTCTTTCCATTGCTATCAAGTTTTTCAGTTTTCAGTGTTCTTAAACTAGCAAGAATCATGCTGAGTAGGAGCTGAAGATAGTATCTTTTAGGTTTGAGTAAACTTTTACTCTTTCAGTATAACATTTTATTCTACAGAACGACGAGCGTGTCTTCAGGGAGGTGTTTCATCTGCAGACAACATATGTCTGATCTGTACAAAAAGTATTTTCTTATTCTACTGCATATTTTCCTACATAGGATGGTATCAGTTTCGCATAAGAAGTATTGTACGTCCTAAAGAAACAAACTGCTGAATTCTTAAAAATGCTGAACAGCTATGCCTTTTTTTAAGTTAAAAGCGATTTTTATCATTTCTGCATTCCTGAAATGTATATTATGAGGATTTCAAAACATGCCAATTTTAAAGACAAAACTTTGACATCCTGTGAACAAAAGAAGAGGTGACAGCAGAGCTTTAACAGAAAGAAAATGAGTCCTTTTTCTAAAGCAAAATACTTTTCCTCACCTGCCTCGTTCCAAAGAATGTCTTACTGCAAATTTTTTTTTCAGATTAATAGCCCAATTCTTCTCTATATTGTCTTTTTTTGTGCTGTGGGATACCGCATTCAAACCTAAAAGGCTGACTGCTGCTTTCAAGCAAGACAAAATGAAACGCTTTTATTACAAAGTGCTGTATTTCCAAAATAGCAAAAGCAATCTCTTTGCAGTCAAGCAAAGAATTATTTTGATGGAAAGTATAATTCTTCTGTCAGTTTCAAATAAAAACAATAGCTTTTTCAACAGGCAAAACCTAATTTTTTACAGAAATATGCTACAAAAACACCAAACACATGCGTATCAAAACACTTAAAAATCAAAATCCTAAATTCATCATTTGTAGATGCTGGATTTCACTATCCCTTTGATCTCCACTGGTGAGCTGCACAACTAAGACTTTTTGTTTTTGCAATGGATGAAAGTGTATCCCCAAGAATGGTTTGGAAAAGGGGCACTTTTTAAAGGAAGTGGTTGCTGCTTGCATGAAGAGTTTAGACCTATGGCCTTACAAGACCAGCCCAAAAGTCAGTCTGAGACAAGAAGGGCTAGTCTAAAGAGATAGAAAGGAGTGTACATACCCTGCTGTGAAGTCCCAGAAGGGCATCTTGGGCTGATATTACGGCTAAAAGAAAATAGAAACCTGGAGCGTGAAAGGCACAATGGGAGCAAGCCCCTAGGGCTGCAAAAGCAACCAAGAGGGCTAAGCACCCAACCAAGAAAGCCTCTTTTTCTGCTGAAAAAGCTCCTACAAAGGCAGCACCTGAGCAGCAGATTGTGATTTCCGTGTTGGTGGAGTGTGTTAATTTGCCAGACCCTTGGCTTTGTTGAGTATGCCACTGACTTTCAGAAGGAAATAATGGTCAACAGCAGATACCTGGGGAGAGGTGTAAGAACAGGGCTGGAAAATAGGGACATCTCCTTGACATGCTGTCTGTTTCTGAGCTGTAGGTGGTATTTTTTCATTTACAAATGTGGGACTAATCTTCCCTACATGGATTTATCCAGCCACTTCTGGAACCTCTCTAAAACATTTCCGACTTGCAATTTTCTGCGGCAAATGCTCCTTCAGCTTAACTATGTCTTGGGTGAAAAAATCTTTTGTTGCCTGCCAGCTTCTTTTGAAGCTCCCTACCTCTTGTGCTAGGACAGACAGCAAACAGGCAGAAACTCTCCAGTTTCTCTGTGCCACTTGCTGCTTCCCCATGTTGTCTCTTTTCCAGGCTTTTCAGGTGCTCATTATATAGGGCCTTGCTCTGGAAGCATTGAACTTGCTGATTTCCCACCATCTTCAGGAGGACCTTAAAGTATTCAGCACCTTAGAGAAGGTAGTTGGCATTTCATCAGATTTAGCTCCTAGCAGGGGGGGCCTTGGAATTAGCAGAGTTTTTATGCTAGTCTTAGCACAAGTAGTTTACTCAGTTATTGGTTTTGTACCAAATTTGATTTGGTTCATACTGAGTATACGTCCTGCCAAGTTTTGAGCTGAAACTTGACTGCGAGTAGGTTGAGGAGTATTTGGCTTGCAGGCTTTTGTTCTTATTGGTTTGGGGTTTTTTTTTGCACAACTTGAATTTCAAAGTATAGGTCATCTCTTTGCACCTCTGAGAGAGTTGTTAATTTTCTGCCTGCAAGCTGTAGCATCTCACACATACAGGTGATTTTGATGATATATCAGTGTGTGCACTGTACTTCTCATATCAACAGAAATCGTTTTCAGTCAGAATTCAAGCTTCAAGGGGGGATTTAAATCAAGTCCAGAGCTAACTTAAGTGCTTTATGCTTTTAAACTGACCTGAACCCAATGCTGATTCTGATCAGCCTTCAGCTTTGGTATGCATCGGAGCTGGGACTTGTACTCGATTTGTAAAAACATTTATGGTGGTGTGCCAGATGCAGTCGTAAAATCGCTTAATTCTCCTTTCTCAGGCAGACAGAAATAACAGGGAAAGTCAAATGAGTGGCATGTGGTTTGCCTCAGGCCAGCAGAAGTTTAGCACTTCTGTTGTGATTGCCAGTTATCATCGTGCTGGTTCCCAGACTGCCACGTGCTAAGCATTAGCTGTGTACCAGGGACTGCACTTTGTCCTCCAAGTTCTGGGACTCGGTTTGAACTGTGTTCTTATGGTTTCATTTCATTTCTTCTCCCCTCTCCTTCCACATCCCATTTCTTACTCTCAATCCTTTTTCAACACAGCCACTGGTTGTGATGCAAAATAACCTTTTCAGTGTAGTATGTCACTTGACACTGATATCTTAATGTGCCATAGCTGCCCTCAACTGGGGACTGAATTTTCCTGTTTTGTAAGGTATTTGGTTTTGCTAAGCTGCCTCCCCCTTCATTCCTCCCCAGTGATAGCACAGCAAGCTGCAGCTTGAGCGTGGCCCACAGCCTGTTGCAAGGCTGTGCAGAGCAAACGGAGCAGCTGTTTTCTCATACCACCCACGGAAACAAGGGCAGTGTGTTTCAAGCTGCAGTTGTTAAGCAGAAGCCATGATTCCTCCTGTAGGCACTGAGCTGAAACTCCATGTCACAGTGCTGCTCTGAGGTTATCCTTTGGTGTGGGGAAGTCACCCTTTAGAAAGGCATTGGAAGCATAAATGGTAAGTGAAGAAGAGACTGAGGGTATGAGTACAGGCTGCCTTTTAGGTGACCTTGATGTGACACTTTCATGATAAGTGGTGGCATGACCCTTCCTAGGCATGCTGAAATTCATTCATAAGTCCCATCTGTGGTGCGCAGCCAGAGGCTTCACGATTCTGGAGGAAAGAGAGGCAGAACACACACAACACACCTATGATCACACCTGCAGACCTAAAATATGCCGTCTTCTGTTGACATCTCTGCTTGCTTTTGGGCTGGACAGAATGAAGCTAGAAGAGCGTCAGCAGATGGTTCAGTGTAGTCCAGTCTGATGTTTTCCCCACAGACTTCTGTTTCTTCAAGCAAAGTAATTTCTGTGGAGTGGAAGA
The DNA here is from genome assembly GCF_000699145.1 of Aptenodytes forsteri. Classification (NCBI taxonomy): domain Eukaryota; kingdom Metazoa; phylum Chordata; class Aves; order Sphenisciformes; family Spheniscidae; genus Aptenodytes; species Aptenodytes forsteri. Next base: position 2,868,193 of record NW_008795938.1, read on the forward strand.
AGTTGGGCTGTGACCTTCCCTCGCTTTGTTCTTGAGGAGAGTAAAGCTCCTGGCAGGCTTTCATCCACTGGAAAATGGGATAATTGTGCTTTCTTCCATCTATCTGCACACGTTGTGGCAGCTGTCATCATTTGTATCTCTGCTTTTCTGGCTGTTGACTAGGGTTCTTGTGGGTCACAGTAATACAAACAATACTTGTCAATAGAAACAATGCCACTTGTCATTTGATCAAATATTTGCATTTAGTTATTCTCTAATAAAGTTTGAGCTCTGCAGTATTAACAATGTCATGCTCACTAGCTTGAAATTAGTTTTAGAATATAAGTGAGCAGGAAGCAAAAACAGCCATGGTGCTTTCTGTCTCCAGGATTAGAGATCATGTCTGCTCTGTGGATCCTCTTGCTTGTGTTTTTATTGTTAATAGAAAGCACAGTTTAGGCAAGGAGCCTCTTACCAGTCTGGTGTTTAAATCTTCACTCTTCAGTGTTACATAGGCTTTGAATCATCAAACTTGATCTGCTTCGCAAACTGTAGAAGTTTACTGTCTTCCAAACCAAAGCTTTAGAACTTCTCATCCTGCTATCAAAAGTCTCAGAGGGGATTTCAAATGCCGGGTAGTACAAACCATTTTTATAGTGTTTATTTTCATTTTCATGAGAGGCTGTTCTGATTTTAATGAGATGAAAAAAACCCTATTTGTACAATGTAAGCCCCCGGATACAGTGCTTTCTGAACAAGTTTAATTAGAAAGATATGAATTAGATGTTCCAAGAGTATTTTCCAGAAATAAAACAGCTGTTGCTCTCCTACTCTTCCAAACTAAAGGTCAGTTTTGGAGGAAAGGGGCAAACCTTTTGTTTTGTCTTAGAGCAGTGACACTTGCCAAGTTGTTTTTGGATCCCAAATGAAGTGAAAACGTGCACGAGTCTCACCCTTTCATGCCTATAGTCAAAGTAAGCCTCTTGCACCTGGAGAAACAGCTCTTTTTTTTTTTTTTTTTTTCCCCCAGCACACATTGCCGTTAAAACTTCCAGTACAAAAACAGGGGAGAAGGGGGAGGGAGAAAGCAAGGATAAGAGGAAGAATCAAAGACTCAGAAAAATATTGTGTTATTGTTCACCAAAGTGTGTCCTTCAGGCTGAATAGGAAAGCTTATTGATTTTTAATTTAGATTTAACTTGCTATTAGATTCACCCTGAGGTAGAGCTTGAGGCTATATTGACTACTTTTTCATACTCCTTGCTTGATGGATTGACCCATGTAACCTAGCTGATTTTTGCAGGAGGAAAAACTTCTGGGTGTGCTTTATCCTCTGGAGTGATGTAACTTGCTGTGTGGATGGGCTCAGGGCACAGACTGGGCGCCATCCACTCAGCCTGTCCTGGTAGGGTGTCAGCTCACTGGCTTTGGGCAGACTAGGCAGCCCAAAGGACTGCAACGTCTTCTCCAAAGACACAATGCACTTGTCAGCAATTGAGCAACAAAGGAAATGTTGATGATGATATGGTAAAAGGTACGCCAGATCTCAGGAGTGCTCTGGGCTTCAGAGAGCCCTTGGTAGTCCATCTCTCAGCTGCAATGTGGAAATCACACTGGTAAATAGAATAAGGGTTCAAACTGTGTTTGAGTTAATGAATTAAGAGTCAGCTATGCCATGCAATCTCCCTGCTGGATGTTCAGCCTGTGGCGAACACAGGCTTGTTTCAACTTAATATAACCAGCACTGGAAGTTGTGTAAAATTTATTAAATGTCATCTTTGCTGTATTTTAAGACTATAAAAATGGCTAGTTACTAAATCTCCTCTAATGGACGATAAATTTTTACTCTGTTGGAATTTAATGGTGTGTCTGAACATTAGATGCAGCAAAGGAGGACAGTTCTGGCTTAAGGAAATCAAATGGGACATATTTCAAAAAGTAGAAAATGAGAATGTGGAAGGAAGCTGAAAGGCTATCTGGGAATTGGACAACATGAAGTGACTGCTGCTGGGCACTGTGATACAGTTAGAGATGTAGTAGCTGTGGGAACACAGCTTCATGTTCCTCATGAACTGCTGGATATCTCAAAGCAGAAGCCTGTAGAGAGACTAACGAGGCTCTAAGCAGCTTCACAGGCACACAGTTATCTTTTGTTTGTGGATCTTCTATCATAAGAAAAGAATCTATGATGCTAATATAGCCACGGCCAAGAGGGCACCCGCAAGTGAATGTATGAATAAGATACCTGAACTGTTTCTTCTAAGGATAATCAGAAAATAGCTGGAAGAAGTAATAAATGTTTTTAGGATGGACAAAAAAGATTGATAGTGGAGGACACCATGACCTGAAGTATGAACAAAGATGTCTTTTAAAATTACATGTTCCAAACTGTATTTTTTTCATGTGAGCATGCTCAAATCCCTACAGATTACTTTCACAGATAATTTCCTCGATTATAAATGAATGTAACCAGGGTACTTCAGATTCTGTAAGAGATGCAAAGCTCACAGTGAGTTGGAGATCCATAGAAATTATTCCTGGTTATCAGTACTGCTTAATGAACTGTTTCTGGGGCACAGCAGAGGAGCAAGTAACACGGGATTTGGAATGTTTGCTTCTCTTACCCATTTTCATAAAGGGTGGATTTTTAATGCCTTAGCTTCTTAAAATGTATCCTAGATAGCCTTCATCGAAGTCCCCATCTCCGCTAAACTGTGGGAAGAGGAATGAATCTGTCCTGCTCAAGTACAGTGAAAAGAAGAAATGAAGTTGAGTGTGGTCACCAGCAAGCTGATGCCATAACCCGGAGTAATGATTCTCTGCCAAGTCTTTCAGCTGAGTGATCATGTATTGTAAGTGGTTGTATGGTAGCTGATCGACATGACTGTAGAAACTTGACTTTTCTCCTTTGCTGAGGATATGTCCCCAGCCAGGAAGACCCAAATCTCAGAAGTGTTCAGGACTGAAATCTGACTGTAAAGAACCTGAGAACTGGAGGATATCAGACACTTCTTTCTTCTCTAATACCTTATTATTTCTGCCACAAGAGTCCACCTTGCTGTAAATTTGGCTTTGCATTGATACTTTTTTCCTCTTTTTTCTGTCTGACTGAACTTTCTGAGCCCACAGTGTGCAGGGCCTAACTGCACATTTCTGACACCTCTGAGCAGTTTTCTGGCAGCTTCTAAAATAGGCAAGGTGGCAAGTGTGACAAAAGAGTGTATAATATTATGATATGATAATATCCTGTTCTTTCACTCACCTTATCATCTTAAAAATAAGCTATTTTAATTTTGGACCAAAGCTATGTTAAAACTGTAAGGCTGTGTTCCAGTGTTGTAGCACCTTTTTCACCAAATGCTGCTGAAAGCATTGGTTTTTTTCTGTAGAAAGCTTTTTCTGTTGTCCTTTTCTGTGGGTGATGTTCATAAAAGTCTCTTGTCAAATTTCTCAGTACCTAACAAATAATCAATCTCCCCCTTTCTGCCTGAGCAATGGCATGACAGGTCCATTTTTTGCAGCTCTAGCTGAGGACAGAGGTGAAAATTTTACCTGGACCCTCATGTCATGGGGTTTGTGTTCTGGCTGAGATAGGAACAGATGACAACTCAATGAGGAAGATTCTTGGGAAAAAAATAACACATGGAAAGCAATTAAGTCATAAGCTGAAAAAGGAAATAAACTCAGCATGTGTAATATTTACAGATAATTTACTTCACCAGTTCAGTTTTGATTATATGCGGCTGAAGTTCTCTGGTAATGCACGTTTCCTACGGCACAATTTTATTCTTTGATTAGAAAATGATTTTATTCAAACTGAATTTCTCTTACCATGCATTAGAGTTGTAATAAGCAGCTGGAGCAAAGTACTTAAAGGTAAAAGCAGCATCTTGTCTTATTTTTGTTTCATGTCGCTTCTAAGAACTCGCTGTGTTTTCAGAGTCTGTCGCTGTCCCATTGTCAGAAATACTGCCGTCGGCTTTCAGTGAGTTACACACTGTTCTCACTACAGATGTTATTTTTTGGCATTATTGTCAACATACTCAGTTATATAGCTTTAGACTGCAAATTGTTGTTTTTTTCCCCTCCCTTTTTCTCCTAACATACACCCACTAATTCCAGTCTCTCCTGTCTGGGATAACATTGCAATTGCAAAACCTTAGCCAAGGCTAAAGCTGCTCTTTTCCCTTCCCACAGGACTTGGCTTCAGCTTCCCACATGGAATTGATTGAAAAAATTCTGCCAGAAAATATATTTTGACAAAACCCCTGAACTTTTGACCAAAAGAAATACGTGAAAAATATCTGCTTTCCACAGAAAAACACAGATTTCTACTGAAAATCAAAAAAGTTGGTTGAAAACTTTGAGTCAGAAGTGTTCCAGGATCACCATGACCTCCTGGTGAGCAACATGCAGTGTGGGAGATGTGATGTATCCAGGGAGCTGTTTGTGTCAAAATAATGAGGCACTTGAACTAAAAAAACCCATTAAGTAATGTAGCAGTGCTTCCAAATAGTCTGGGAAACATTTTCAGCCAAAATATGTCAAAATTTGGGGGTGAAGGGGGACAGTTGAAAGAGGGGAGAACAACAATTTAGAAAAAAATTCTGTGGTAGATTTTTAGATTTTCCCCTATAGGCATTGAGGGAAGCAAACACACACCCACACCCACACCCCACACAGACACCCACCCACCCACCCACATGACA
>NW_008795938.1:2873537-2927522 GCF_000699145.1 Aptenodytes forsteri
CCCCGTATATTGTAGGTATATGTAGCTTGAAATCTGATGGACTTTAAATGAAAAATTCTTGCTGTTATATTTGTGAGTCAGAAAAGAACAGATATAAAGAAAAAAAAAGTAAAAAAGTACTTAATCAGCAAAGGGAATTTTGCTGGTTCTGAGTGCTTTGAAGGAAGTTTAATGTGAAGATTGGTGGTGTTTTTTTCCAGTTGGTCTCAGCATTTCATTTCTTGGTGTATAGGCTGTGCAGGATGAAAGTGCAAGTGCAGTGCGCCAGTCCAGTAAGTGCTGGAAGTCTCTGGAAGCTGTTGGAAAGCACATCTGCATGCTGGAAGCGGACTTTTACAGTCCCTTCATCCCAAGCAGTACTGGCAGGCATGGTGCATTTCCCACTCTGATTTCCCTAATGGGCTTTACCCATAAATTTACACAGGTATCCCTATAACACATTTCTCTGTAAGACAGAGCAGGAAATTGAATTAATAAAAAATATTATTTCCCCCAGGACATTAGCATTTGAAATATGAAATATTTCTTTTTTTTACCGCAATGGATTATTTCTGGGAGAACGACATTTCTCAGGGTTAAAACCATGATAATTTTATTCGCTAGTGCTAATGTATAGGGTCTTTATACTTCCAACTGATAGGTCATGTAATTGATATATTTTTTTAATTTATAACTTAAAGTAGAACTTGTGTGTGCTCTCTTTTATGATTCTGGACAGGAATGAAAATCATGGTTTCTACCTGACAGACAATCAGTCAAAAATACAATAGTTTCAGAAATCAGTCAAAAATAAAATAGTTTCAGGATAAACAAAGCAAGGATAAAGGATTTTTATTTAGAAGATATACAAATGCTTAACTTATCTTCCGGTTACTTCTGGGAATAGCCACGAGAAGAACTTTTCTCCTGGAGGGGATCAGCTCCTCTTCTTGTTGTAGTGCAAGAGTGGAACTAACAGATATTTTTAGACATTCAAAAAATTACATGGTACTAGAATTAGGGGAAAGTTTTGAGGCAGGTTCCAGAACTGATCTTTTACATGAGCTAAACATTGTGTCTTCTTCTCACCTCTGGTAAGTTTAGGCACACAGTGCAGCCATTTGCAGGTAATAAAAGTGGAGCATGTCATAGTGTTTTACAGATTTTTAGAGGACATGGAGTAATGCACATTTTTGGTATCACTCTTCAGTTACTTTTGCAGTCATGAGCAGCAGCAATACATCTGTGCAGAAAGGTCTACAGTTCCTGAGCCTCTCTAAATATGCTTTGGCTTATGGTACTTCAGATAACACAGGACATAAAACATTTCTGTACCACATTTACAGAGCTGTATTTAAGACACTGGTCTCAAGAACCCTTATCTCCTCTTGGACTGGTGGCTGGGAGTGTAGTAATACAGACCAGAGAATCTATTCAGATTGTTCTACTTTTTCTGTTTTCATTTTCTCTTCCGGCTTGCTTTCTCCACATGCTGTAGCACCATGAGAAGTGCAGTGGCAAGACAAATTAGGGCAATGCATGCGCTCATTTCAGGCTAGCACCATGAATAGAGAATACCCATATGTTGAAACTGTCAGGGAAGAGGGATTACTCAGGGATGTTTGGTAACACACTGACTGACACCTTTGGAGAGACACGATCTGGCCTGGTTGCCATATCCTGTCTCTTGCCCTGTAACAGGGAACACATCGAGGCAGGTCTCTTTACTGGGAGAGTGCAGATAGCAATAAAATGCCGTGTAGGATGTAATGGCGTTTCTCTTATTTTGCATTGTAGTGATGATGGTTTCATCCAAATTTCAAACTCTTTCAGAAACTCCCAGAGCACAAAGCTCAAGTGAAAGGAAAGATTATTTATAAATACATTACTTTACTGGGGAGTTTGTTACAGACAGAGCAGGCAGTTTTGTTTAAATAAATTCTATTGCTACAAGAATTTAGAATCCATGAGAACTTTTGGAGCAAATGATTCTTTTGTTACAACTTGCAATCTGTCACCTTATCTAGAAGTGTAGTACTTGGAAAACTGTATGTTCTGCTGGATCTTTTGTGTAAGAACAGTAACACTGTCACCCCAGCCTTGCCTTTGCAGATTTTTTAGGTACTGCGAGTAGACCTGGGCTTTAGTCTGTAGACTGACAGAAAACAGAAGAAAGTTTCGCACAACACTGGTGATTTATAAGTTAGTTTTTTAATTAAGATTCCCAAGTGCTGAATGTACATTCAGTCTCAGGGCGAACGTCAGGTCTGTTCCATAATTTGAATCAAGATGCAGGGTTCATGTTACAATGAGTTTAGAGGCTATACGGGCTCAATGTAACCTTGCTCCTCCTTCCTCCCTCCTCGGACTGCATTGTGGAGGGACTCGTGGCCGTAATTTGATGGCAGAAACAAGGAGGTGGGGATGGGAAAGAGGCAGGGATACCTTGTTCCCAAATGCTTTGTTGGGTTAAACCAAGAGTTTGATGCAGAACACTGGCCTACTGACTTGTAGCCTTGAATTCATGATACTGATACTTTTCAACACTGCAAGAAGCAACAGGAGCGAAGGAAGCATCCGCCTGTCCCAAGAACCACTTTTTAGGCTGAGGTTAAAAGGGTTTTTCATTGGTCATTGTGAGGTCAGAGCTAAAACCAGAGAAACTGCAACAAGCCATGTCTGTGGTTCAGAAATGCTCAGTCAATGGGCTGACAGGTAGAGTTGCGCTCTCTTTGGTGACAAAGCTGGTTTATGTATTTCAATGCCATCCCATCAGTTGTTTGTGGGGACGCACCGTTGCACTAATGCCTGAAATGGCTGTGTGGGTGTGCCCAGGGATATTGCCAAGCCAACCATGAAGAGCTGTGTGTAACCTGAAAATATACCTAGGCTTCTTGTTTTATTCTGAGCTGGCAGCGGTTCTAGCTCCAGTTTAGTTTTGCTACTCCACAGGCTTAGTTGCTTTTCTGTAAGTAGGGATTTTCTGATAGTCCCAAGGTGTCAGGAGCTGTTGTGTCAAGTTGAACTGTGAGTTGATGACACTCTGCAAATGCTGGAGTGTCTCCTTGGTAAAATTGGTCCTCAGACTTCTTCATGCTCTACAGTGACTTCAGTCTGGATGTCGAGTGTGGGACCAGCCTTTATCTTCCGAAGATTCAGCAATCTGTAGCAAACAAATATGAAGGTTCTGGCTGTTATCAACCTCTTTTAAAGAACAAATGTTAAAGCTGTCATGTAGAAGTTACACATGCCTGAGGTAGCTTTCTTCAGGGGAGATCTGACACACAGACATGGCCTTTTCCAGAAATTAAGGGATATTAAAAATTTCCACTTTTTCTGCATGAAGTGCGGGAGGCTTCTCTTGGACCTTGCCTCGCATAACAAAGAGGAGACAAGCACGAAGGTAGTAATTACAACACAGAGAAGGATGGTGCCGTTAACTGTGTTTCTGTCCATATTCAGTTATCTATCAATGTAAAGAATGAAGCACATGCAGTAGATGTGAGTCAAGTAGCTACATGTATTCCTGGAAAGTGCTACAATGACAGTGACAAGAACAGTACATGAACTAGTTCAGACAAGCAATTAATGCAGAGGGCAGGAGGGACAGCTCCTAGTTTCATCCCAGATCTAGAGGAAGACTGGCAGGGTTTCTACCGCAGGTGCCTGGGATGGTATAGCTGTGTTGCTGAACTTAACAAATGTTGTCCACAGAATGCCAGCTGGTTGGGGGTGTTGCGGCTGTTTTGGAACAGGGATGGCTTGGGATAGAGTTGTTATAGCAAAAAGCTGTAAGACTGTGGAAATAGATATTCCATACTGAAAAATGATAATGTTAAGAAAAAAATAATAACACAAAAAAATCAATGGGAATGTCTGAAGCCAGGTTTTGTGGTAGCCAGTGTTTGCTGGCTCATTGAACAACCTTTACTGCCATCTGTGTGTGTGCATATGCAGTATGAAATACGAGGAATTTTTGTTTTTTCTTCTGCTCCATACAGCTTGGATGGAGAGCTGAATTTTAACATGCAAACATCACTGGGGGAGCTTGGGAAATGAGGTTGCTAGTAATATACTTAATTTTTTATATGACTGCCTGGTCTTTCTTCTTACAGATGCAACTTTAACACAATAGCCCAGTGACTAATCAGCCTGCCCTATAAAATCAGGGTCTGCAGTGAAAATGGTTAGTTCTTCCTGGTTCAAACTGGGTTAAAAAACACAACAGGAAAAGAAGGTCAAATAACCGAGACTTTAAGAATATCTAGGGAAGATCAAATCCTGTGGAATGGAAAGGAATGGGCAAAGATTTGTGATGGTGCTTTGATTCTTTGAGCAGCAGGAGGAAAGCCACATCTACTGATTTCCTGGTCTAGCCTCTGTATAGGTATTCTTGCTCTATAGATGCATGCTTGCCTGACATCTTTATCCAATCTGAACATGGGATTTATTGCTTTTGTAGTGCGTCTCAGCTCCTACATCAAAAGTAGCCTTGATTTACAATTTAAAAAGAAACCTGAGCATTTTTGCCTTTCATGTTTAAGAATCGGAAGTCTTTATTTCCTTTTCTTAAAAATGAAACAAAAAACATATGAGCAGTAACTGTAATCCCAGGTGAGCAAACATATGTGACTTTGAGTCCTGAACCTGTGAAACTTTATGGGTGTAAGCAAGGCTTCAAACCAAGGCCAACCTCTGGCTTTTAAACTTTGACTTGCACCAGAAAACTGGAAGGAAAGAGTTTCTTCTCTTAAGAACTGTTGGACAAACTCTGTGAAATGACAGTCACAGTTATTTATTTGTACAAGTTTGCTGTGGGATGTACTGGGCCTGTGGCAATCAGAGTGGAGGCAAAAGGTATCTGGTAGAAGGGACTTTGAAGCACATTGTGTGGAGATCTCACTGAGCTGCCTTTGGGCTCATAGTACACAGAGCCCATGGTTGCTTGTTTTTTAAGAATACTTTTCCTCCCTTCATATGATTTCCCTCTTGTCCTTACCCTCATGCTGGCTTTCCCAACTGTCCAGGGAAACTGTAAGACCTTGGAGCGTTTCAAAAGAGTTTTTAAATTTGTCTGTCCTTGTAAGTTTGAACACAGCAGCTGCAGGAACGTCATGTTCCTGCAAACAAACGTGCAGTGTTGCTGCATTTTTTCCGGCTCCAGAGCAAGTTAAGAAGGCTGCACTGACCACAGCAAGAAAGTGAAGATGGAACAAAGCCATCAGAGTGGGATACCTCAATCTCCTGTCATAGCCCCAGTGCGGGCTGGCATGTCAGCAGACCCTTTGCTTTAGATTTAGTACTGTTCTGTATATGTTGAAGTGGAAGGATGATACAGTGGTTTTGCAACGTTAGCAATCCCTGCAAAAATGCTGAGACATAAGGGACCAAGGCCATGCCTGGTTGCATGTGTCTCTTAGATCATGGCACAGGGAGGCGTAAACTAATCCTGTGTAGTTCAGATGGATATCAAAGGCCCTATAGCTCAGTCAAAGCTGGGAGGTTGATACAGAAGTAATAGCACAAGAAATGTTGCAGCCTTTGTTATGCAGATCTGATTGTATGATCACAAAAGCTTGCTATAATTCATGAAAAGCTACTTACTTCATCCATTGGAAGCCTGGGGGCTGGGTGGGTTTGTAGTCTGAGTCGAGGGTGGACCTCACAGTCCAGCCCATCTGATGGGTTGTGTAATCTGACTGTGGAATTGCAGGTAGGAGCAGAATTACGCTTTGTACTTATGAAACAGCTCCTATTCAGGGCTTGTTCTCTGGGGAATGGATGCAAAACACCAGAAGAACAAGATGCAACTCTTTCTAGTGCATCATATTTGACAAATTAACTTTTGACCTTTCAGTGGCTTTGTGCAAATATGGGAGCCTCTGCCTCCGTATATAGGATTTCAGGTTATTAGGAAGAAGGTATTTTTTCTGTTCCCCTTTGGACTGTTACGCCTTTGTGAGGTACAAAGCAACCTTGATGTATGCAGCAAAATAAATGCTGAAAACCTGCTGTTTTCATATTTCTGCAGTGTAATGATTGTTTTATAAGAAAAGCTCAGGGATGGTGATATGAAGAGAGTCTATTTTATTTTTGACTTCCAGTACTGGACAGTAGAGATTAACTCTTTTGTGCTTATTTTCAGACTGGATATTTCCATCTGCCCCATGGTGACTACTTCATTGAGCCCATTAAAAAGCATCCACAGAAGGAGGGAACACCCCATCCCCATATTATCTATGGGGCAAATATCCTTCAAAATGCTTTAAGGAGAAGACGGGCGATCCCAATGGAAAAAGAGCAAGCATGTGGATTGAATGGTACAAATATTGCTGGATTTCTGCTTATTTGCTTTCTGCATCTTTTTAAGCAGCTTTTATTTTCCCGTGGTGTGTGTCTTTCCTTCTGCCAGGCTTTTTTAAAATTCTGTAAAAAGTGATTACGCAGAATGAGGCCATCTCAGTCAAAACACCTCGGGAGCCACCCATCTGGGTTCCTTTCTGAAAAGTTAAATCCCCCTTATGACTGCTGGGATATGTTTTTCACACCACTGATCCTTTCTACCCCTCACTTTTTCCTCCAGCCAGAACTGTTCAGTGAGGTTGACTTGAATTCTTGAGTAGTTCTGGGATGACGAGAATTGCAGTCATTTTTAATAAAATATTCTCACTCCATGCAAATGCTGTCCTCAACATAAAATATCCCCCGTCTAATCCATGGTTTAAATTTAGGATTTCTAGATTCTCTGTGATAGTTACCAAAATATTTAAAGACTTTTATTTGGTTGTTCTGAAAGTGGAGTGCAAGGCATCAGCAGCGAGGTGTTTTTTGTAGGACCATAAGTAAAAATAACTTAAATATTGGTGCAATAATACTTAGCATCGTGTCTTTTGGGAAAACAAACTAACACACTATCCTGCCAAAGAAGAGTATATCTAGAAGGTAGTTGGCATCTCCTAATTACAAAATGAGTTCCATTATTTAGTAAAATCATTTACTTGATTGACTTCATACCAAAAATTTACAGATCTTGCATTGATTTTTAACCCTCAGTCACGACTGCTGCTGCAGTTTTACTGCTGTTTAATATGAATTGGTAAATTAAAGAAGCAAACAACAACTCAGCCCCACTATATTTCTGGTCATAGACCTTCTTTGCCCTTCTTGCTTGCTGGCCGAGAGCAATGTGAAATGATAACTGGGGGAAACTAGAAAGCTGATGGCTATGGGGGAGCTATTCAATCTTCTGTGATACTGGGTAGGTGAGGATAGGGGGAAACCGTAAGAATTAATGAACGCTGTTCCTTATTATTTTTCATTAAACAAAAATATATCTACTTGTTAGACAAAAAGCCTGAAGCTGAAAAGCCATGAACATCTAATGTTGATGTCTATTTTGGCTTAAATCTAAAATAGCTCCCTGATCTTCTGTTTCTTCTGATGACTGCTGGGATAAATGGGAGGAATTAGTTTAGATTTGCCTGCGAAGAATGAGGAAATGTGCTTGCCTACTGTCTTCCAGGTTTCTTTTATGCATGAAATAACATGTGTAAGCAATAATTTTAAGTATGGAGAGGAGATAGGAGATACCAGGGATCATGCTGCATATTTGTTTTTTGTAGCCTGCTTATTTTCTTTCTACCTCTCACTTTTTACCTGTTTTATCTTCCTTTGAAGTCCTGCAGAATGAAACAGAAAAAGACTGACTGTACGTGGATGCTGGGGAAAATTGAGCAGAGCTTCCCTGAGATTTCATCACTTAGAGTAGCTAAGTTTGCTCTAATAGGCTTTTGAATTTAAACTCCCTGTCTGATGTTATTCATTCTAATGTGACAGAACTATTCCTGGTAGTAGTAATATGTTCATGATATTCCAGGCTAACAAAGGGAGTGTCTTATGAATTAACAAAGGAATATACAGTCATTCATGTTTCTATGTTTAACTGACTCGATCAGCCTTTAGAGGTAATGTCTGCTTTTGGTCAAGCAGTAATCTGCTTGACTGTCACAAGTGTTATGTAATCAGGGTGAAAAAACACATGGGGAAAAGAAAGCATTTCCTTCATTACATTTTTACCCTTTGTGTGACAAGATATAACAGTCATTGGTTCCTCCGAAGGCCTTAACTCTTAAATTGTGTGTTATGTTTTGTTATCTTGCTTCTGTTGTAGCCAGCTCTTCAACAAGGGTAGAAAAAAGAAAGAAGTCAGTGTCATCTCCTGTTTACATTACGCATTGTCAACAAGCAATTGCTCTTGTTAGAAGTGAAATACAGAACAAAAAAGGAAAGTGAGTTAATTCTTGCTTTCTGTGCTAAATATATTCACTACACAGGCTTTGGGGAACACTTTTTGCGTAAATAAATTTTAAAGGTGGTAAGTTGACTCCTCCCCCTTTTCAAGAACTCAAGCACTTCATGCTGTTAAGTTTGATGCCAGAAGTCTGGTACACCCACATGATATCACAGATGGCCCAGAGTAATGACTTTTGGGATCACTTTAAAGCAAAACAATTTCAATTTACAGTTCACGTTTAATTGTAGAAACAAATTCTATTTCACAGATTAAACGTCATGACCATTTTGTATTCTAAGCCCTAGCTTTGTCCTCACTGGGCTGGGACTTAACTGATGAAGAGTTGCCTGCCATATCTCTTGTAGGAACTGGTTTTCAGAATCAAATATTTTAATCTTGCGGGATGAGATTCATCATACAAGGTGTCTGCTTTTGTTTATTTGAGCTCTGATTCTGTTTGTTTTGTAAACTTAAGCTAAGACAATTGAGTCATTTCTAAGATTTATGCTTGGTAAACCCTTTGTGTGCCTAGGCTAAAATGTAGTGGTGATTTTTGCTTGGAAAAGTTGAACCACCTGGATGCTTTCAAGTCAGCGCACAAAGTTGGGTGGTGATAATAGTAATCTTTTAGTCAGAACTAACCTGTCTGTCAGGCAAGGAATATAAAGACTAGTTTTATAGGCAAAATCAAAAGAGAGAAATTAGTGTGGGAGGGAATAGATAGAGGATGCTGACCTCCTATGCAGTCTTTTCAAGCTTTTTTTTAATGCAAGGACTGTGTCACCTCTTGGAAGAAGCCCTGTGCAGCATGCACACGACATTTTTCTGTGGTGACAACCACATGAATCTCCAGGCTCCAGCCTGCTTGTCATCTGTCTCATCTACACATAGTAATACTTTAGCATCAGTTACATTCCTGTGTTCTTGCAATGATTATATTAATTAGTTTATAATTTGCAGTATCCTTACAGTTTCAGATATTTGGAGAAAAATCATTGTGATAAATGATGTAAATTAAAACGTAGGTTTGTGCTGTACACTTCCACTGCTGCTTAGGCAACTGCCAGATGACTCAGTCATTAGCTGCATGCAAAACTGAGTGCTAATCTTGAAAGTAGCATTACAATACTGTACATTGCAAGCTGCTGTCTTACTGTATCATTTGAAATATGTGTGAGAAGTAGCAAAAATGATAAATGAAAAGTGTCCCTGAGCTTTATAAATCACTTCTCTAATCATTTGTGCCTGTAGGAGAGGAAATTAAGGATTAGGGGATTATTTTTTTTTTTTCTAAATAGGTTATGTTAAAAACTTGACAGTGCTCCGAGATACAATGCAAGAGAGAAGGGATTATCCTCCCTTCTACAGAATAAGAAAAGATCTCCTGTTTCTTTCTGTTTGTTTTCATGCAGTCTGCCACAAAGTATTGGTTTGTTTGTGAGCTGCAAAATGGAGAAGTTTTGTGAAGTTTGTGAATGAAAATGCTGTGATGTAATGGAGCCCTTCCTGACTCAGTGTTGCAGAAGGGATTGATACGATACGAATAGATGGACGACTTCTTCTTGGCTGGTGAGGTGGTCAGGTTGCTGTCGTTTAGAAGGAGGGTAGCTGAGTTTATTCAGACTGCAACCCAGTGACTGCTGCAGTAGGCTGTAATATCTAACCATGGAAAGAAAGGTTTAGGGTATGAAAATAGATCTTTGAGAATACTTCATTGAAGCTTTAGGTGTATAGAAGTTGTCGTGTGCTTTGCCCTCATTTTGGCATTGAAAAGATTTGATAGATGAGTTCCACACAGATCAGAAGTTAGGATTAGGTTGGGTTGTACCCAAGGACCTCCAACTCCTTGTCTGCAGAGGAGTTATAAATCTTGTAACTGAAAATTTTGCATTTGGAGCAATTTTGCATTGCAGCTGTGATGGGATAAGGCTGGGGTGGGAGGGAGGAGACAGGCCGGGTGCTGTGTGAAATGAGTAGAGGGATGAGGGGAGCTGAAGGAGCAGAGCAACATCGTCTGTGCGAAACTGGTTTTTAAGTCTTTTGAATGATGGCTTGGTGGCATAGTTCATTTAACAGGTGACTAGAATGCCATTTAGCTATTTCAGACAATAGTTACCTGTTGTTCTTCCTAAGGGTTATGTCTGAGTGCAGGATTTCATTGAATCATGGTCTTGCTTCTTGATGATTAACTTGATACTGCCAGAGGATTCTCTTCAGTTTTTCTGTCTGCAAGTGTACAGCATAAACTGTTAGTCTTGGCTTTTGAGAGTGAAGTCCTTTGTTTAACCACTTGGAAGAGGGAGGGAACTCAGGACACTGTTTTATTCTCAAAGCATATCCTATCTTTTTTTGGAAGAACATTGTGGCCAATGTAAGCAGGTTTGCTTGCTGGCAGAACCCCTGGTATGTGCTGTGTAACTTCCATATCTTTTAAAGAATGATGCTGACATCTTTCCAGTATTTCTTTATCCTGTATTTAACGACGTCAATTACTATTCAGCTTAATTTGCTTAGTTTCTCCAAAACACAGAAACTATTATTCTTATTAAACTAATTCAATGTAGAGGGAAGAGCACCTTTCTCGCTGCATCCCTCTGCTTTCTATGAACAGGTTCTACTAACCTGTTTAGAAAATGCTTTCCATGCAAAAAGAGTTAATAGATTACATTCAGCCAGAATGACCTCTATTTTAAAGCAGGAACAACAAAACAAACAGCCTGCAGGAGTACATGGAGTATCTCTCATCTCTGGAACAGTTTGCACTGAACTGAAAACAGTGAGTGCCTGCTTGTGCAGGCAGCAGGATATTTAACATTTCAGGAGTGGGGTACCTGGGAAACAAAGACATGATAGCTGGTTTGTTGTAGCAGTGGATGAAACAATTGCTGCTAACTGGTATCAAAAGATTGCTTCCCCTCCAAACAAGCTTATGAAATGAAAGCAGAAGATTGTAACTTTCTTTCAGGTTTCAGGAAGATTTTTTTTTTTTTTTTTTTTTTTTTTTTTTTTTTTTTTTTTTTTTTTTTTTTTTTTTTTTTTTTTTTTTTTTTTTTTTTTTTCAGTTGCTTTCTGGAGTTTCTTTCTGGAGTTTATTAGAAGCTAATCAGAGATAAGATAGACTTTTTTTCATTGTCTTGTGCTTTCCTTCTCCAGAAAAAGGAAGAGTCCTCTTCTGTTTCTAAAACCTCTGGATTCTGTGCTGGTGAGATAAGAATCCTTCAACTTTGAGTTTCTAACATCTGACATACAAATTCAAGAAGATTTCTGTGTTCATTTCACATTGCTGTCAAAAATCCTGTTACTTCTAATAAATGAGCAGGCACAAATGTGTAGCCTTGCTGAGCAATAAAAAGGATTCTAGGTTTCATTAGCATACAGCTGTTTAATAGATACGTTTACTATTACTTGAACTTCAGATTTTAAGGACACAGGATGAGGTTCTTATCTCTTGAGTAGCCTAGCAGTTAAATACTTGAGTTTAAGCTAATTATGTTACAAGCTGACTCCTTTTATAGTTAGTGGAGTAGAAGAATCATTTTCAAAGGCTGATTCACCCTATCCAAAGATGTTGTCTTTGACTTTTTGGGATGAATTGTCCTTGGGAGCTGCCTAGGCTGTAGTTATAGGCAGTAGAAAAGTTGTTACAGGACAAAGGAATGAAATACTGTATTTTGTGCAATTCTGCCTCTCCAGTTAAATGAGTGCAGAGTCAGAACTAGAACTTTCTCCTAGTGGATCCAAAGTCTGTGCTGAACAGGGGCTAGAGAAAGCTCAGTGCTGGAAGAGTGCTGGCACCTGCTTTCCCAGTTCCTAATTGTTTTCTCATCTTCTTGTCTTTTCTGCTGGAATTTAACCTTCAGTATTTCACTAGCTCCTACTAACTAAAAGAAGGTGCTTTCCATAAGTATGTGTGTTGTGCAGGAGGTAAAGGAAAAAAAATGTGGAAACAGGATGTTGTTATAATGTAATAATAGTCACTTGTTGCCACCAAAAGGCATCAGAAACATGATACACTTCCTCACTCAATGCCTGAATAAATTTTAAAGTTCTGTGACAGACGATTTTCCAAATAATATGAGTCAAAACTATTCACCCTATCCAAAGATGTTGTCTTTGACTTTTTGGGATGAATTGTCCTTGGGAGCTGCCTAGGCTGTAGTTATAGGCAGTAGAAATATTGTTACAGGACAAAGGAATGAAATACTGTATTTTGTGCAATTCTGCCTCTCCAGTTAAATGAGTGCAGAGTCAGAACTAGAACTTTCTCCTAGTGGATCCAAAGTCTGTGCTGAACAGGGGCTAGAGAAAGCTCAGTGCTGGAAGAGTGCTGGCACCTGCTTTCCCAGTTCCTAATTGTTTTCTCATCTTCTTGTCTTTTCTGCTGGAATTTAACCTTCAGTATTTCACTAGCTCCTACTAACTAAAAGAAGGTGCTTTCCATAAGTATGTGTGTTGTGCAGGAGGTAAAGGAAAAAAAATGTGGAAACAGGATGTTGTTATAATGTAATAATAGTCACTTGTTGCCACCAAAAGGCATCAGAAACATGATACACTTCCTCACTCAATGCCTGAATAAATTTTAAAGTTCTGTGACAGACGATTTTCCAAATAATATGAGTCAAAACTATAAGGAGGGAAAAATCTGCTTCACTGTGTTTCAGCAGAGTCTTTCTGTACAGTCCCTGTGCCACTGGAAAGAAATAGTGTTTGCTACACCATGCTTTCTTACTGCAGTTGCTTTCCTGTAGTTTAAAGGGTAGACTGTGGTCTCTTCTATGTCTTCATTGGAACAGTTTGTCTAACCACTCATCAGATTGAAGAGTCTCAGTCTGGATCCAGACTGAACTTAGTTCAGCATTTCTAAGCTTTTACTGTCATAGAGGAATATATTCTGCTCTTGTTCTGTGCCTACAGCTTTCCTTATCAAACTGTGGGTGATGCTATTGCACTTTTTGAGTATTGCCATTGATTGGGTAAACAGATGCTTTGGTAATGTAAATGTTAAATTGCTGCAGTATTGATTCGGAGAGCAATAGCAAGCTTTAAAATTAAACTGTTACATGTCACATGCCATCCCTTTCTCTTTCGTAGGATAACACTAGCCTTGAACAATTGTAGACCCTATTTCCACAGTTGAAGTAGAAAACCCAGAAAGCTAAGCTGCATTTAGGAAACATTTTTGTGGTGGGACTTTGAAAATTTGCTCAGAACACTTGACCCATTAATGGAGTACTATTGGGAAAGCTGTTCTGCCTTCAGTCTGGTTAGTGCCAGATTTCTCAGTCATACTGAACTCTCTGTGAACTTTCTAAAAAGAAACTACAATTACGCTATTATTTCTGGGCAGATCATAGATTTCTAATTCTTCTGAGAAGTGCCGGACTTGTGCTGTGGGGCTAATGCACTGATATGGGCTCAGTATTCACAAGTAGTTTCCCCAAAGTCCGCATGTCCCTGATGAGCCTCTGGCAGCCTCCTATCATACATGACATGCTTTAAACAGGTGTCTGAGCACAGTTTTTCTGCATGAAACACAGTGTCCTTGCAGCTTGTCCACTCCTTGCTTGAGGATGGTGTTCTTCACTCCATGCTCCCAACATCTGCTTGAACCTGGATGCATTTT
Organism: Aptenodytes forsteri; assembly: GCF_000699145.1. NCBI lineage: Eukaryota > Metazoa > Chordata > Aves > Sphenisciformes > Spheniscidae > Aptenodytes > Aptenodytes forsteri. The sequence continues at coordinate 2,887,433 of NW_008795938.1, forward strand.
GTGTACTTGGAGAGACTCCTCTGGATGAATTGTACTTAAAAGGAGATCGTAATACTCCTTGTAGCATAGATTTTAGCTTTATGATTAGTTGGGAATGAGGGGAACTGCATAACTTAGGAGGTTGTAAGATTTTTTCTATCCGCCACTACTTCAGTCATCTTGTAGAGAACTGTAAGCTCTCTCCTATTTAGGGAGAAGTGGGGCCGTATCTGGACTTATCCCACACCACATGCAATTACTCTGTAGTATGTTCTGGGGTGCACAGATCCTATTCTGCACTCCTGATTATCTGCTGAGTGTAGGATAGAGTTCTCAACTCCAGTCATGGGTGCTTGTGGGGACCATTCTCATAATGAATTTCTGGCAATATTGAGCAGCTTGGGACGCTGTGTTTAGTAGACACAATTCCATGCTGTCTCTGATTTGTACTCATTTTAAAAAAGGTCTTGTCTCATATTTTGCTCAGCTGAAAAACAGTATTTGAGTTGAAGCTGCAGAGATAGATTTTTGAATTTAAATACTTTTTAAACACAACCTCAGTTTGAGTCTTCCATTCTGCCAAATTTAGAATTAGCAGCAAGTTTCTTGCCTGCCTGAGCTCTAAAACAGGCTGAATCAAGTTCCTTCTTCTCTGATCTGCACTGTTGTCAGTTAAGCTCCCAGTCTGGATTTCCCTCAGCTCTGTGGAGGTTCGGATTTGGATCAAAGTCTTCTTTCAGGTGCTGCAGTTTTAACAAGGGATCATTCCTGACATTTTCTGTATTATGTGCCTGACATTCTCCAGGTAAATTATTCACCGAACCACTCTCTGCTTTATGGGATTTTCTTTTCAGTGTCCCAGTTGCATCCGTTGCCCATCATAAGGTACTTCTGTCACTCAGGTCTTCCTCAGAGGAGATGGAAGGAAATGAGAGGGATGAAATTTCATCTGCTGGGGAGGTAATGGGGAAGAAGGGCAGTAAAAGAAGGGATTTTCCTGCAAAGCCCAAATTGGTAACATTGGCAGGCAGCTGAAAGTTCTCCAAGCAGAAATAGCCTTAACACTGGGGAGTGGATTACTGAACAGCTCCTTTACCAGCTGATGGATGTAACCTGGTTTTACCCATCATTATCAATTTTTTGGATATTTTTCTCTCCTTAAGCTATAATTTCATACTGTCTTATGATGTGTGTGAACTGGATGTTTCTTTCAGGCTAACCTGTCTGCATTTTTCTCTCTTTCTTGTCCCATGCATTTACATACCTTTATAATTTCAAGGCTACCTGGAGAGAAGAGGAACCAGGGACTTTCTGCAAATGAAAACTGAGATTGTCATTTAGAAAATAACAGAGGCTGAGTCTGTTGACAGGGCTTTGCTTGATTCTTTTTCCACAGGAGTGTAAATTTCAAAGCTCAAACCCAATTCTAAGCAACCACTTTCAAACTTCTTGGCATTTTAGCATGGGAGTCCCAATAGCTCCTGTCTGTGAAGGATCTGGCATAGTTTTCTGTAGGCAGTGAACCACAGGGAGTCCAGTTAATTATAGGTGGTGTTACTGGTGAACTTCCACCCTATGCATAACAAAAATGGAAGTGAATTAATGGGATCGTGGCATCCAACAGGTTATAATGTCCCTGACAACCAGTGTCTAATAGGAAACCAGAATCAAAGGAAAAAGTCACTTTCAAAACTCTGGCTAAAACTGGAAACATCCTTTAGCCCGTGAGGTGGTACTCGTGAAGAGCTGAGAATGGCACCGGTCACCCGAAGACGGTGTTATCCTAACAGGACTGCTCGTGCGAGGTGCCTGGTGGCAGGAGTCCTTAACCTCTCATGTGCAAAGGCGCTGTTGGCTGCCTCCCCTGGGATGTCTCGATGCCATTTGTGCTGTTCCTCCCCTTGCTCCTTCTAGCAGTTTACAGACGCCTTCGTCGGCTCTCCCCGGTTGCAGGATGGAGTGGGTGGGTGATGGGCTGTCCCTGCTCTGCTGTTTCAACGGCTGTTGTCTGTGCATGGGTGCCTCTTCAGGGGCTTAATCAGGCAAAATGAAATGTTGTGTGGGGAGTTGGAGCAGGACAATGTCTATGGTCATCTTTCAAAATGTCATGAAGCTGGAAAATGTTGTTATCAGGACCTGCTTCTAAGAACAGAAAACATTAAAAGCAGTATATGTCTGAGATTTTCAAGATGTCATATTAGCATAATTCATTTCAGTAACTCCCAGACTGACCAACCCCTTCTCAGGCCCAGGCTCGGGGAGAGTCCTCACCTGTAAAAGCTGCTCTTGCACTGCTAATGTTTACGGCTGAAGCACAGCGGGGTTGGGGCTGAGGCTTTGAAGGCTGTATTGCTTAGTAACGTCATCTGAAATACAAGATGTTTGGCCTCAGCCAAGGACAAGGAGGCCCCTCAAAGTGTTACCATGTGTTTTTTCCTTTGAGCACGCTAGTGGGATTGGTATATTTTAAATACAGTGGAGAAATGGAATGGAAAAAACAACAGCTGGTCCAGAGAAAGGCCAAATAAACTCTGTTGTATAAGCCCAGAGATAAGAAGGTTATAGCATATGCAGCATTTCTTAAAGATAGGGCATCATGGCATGGTGGTGTTGGGTTGATGGTTGGGCTTGATGATCTTAGAGGTCTTTTCCAACCTTAATGATTCTATGATTCTATGATATCATATCAAACCTTGAAAGAATAGCATTTCGTTTCAAGATTAATTCCAGACTGTCTTTCTCTCCTTTCCCTTAGTAATCTGAATTTAAACCAGACTAATTAAAAGGTACAGTTTAACTACCACTTCAAAGACCTATTCTGTGAGTAGCCATTTCTCTTTTACAACACAGACATTATGCATTAGTTTAGTTGGTGTACTTTACATTTCTTAAACTGTCTTTCGAACATTTAAAACTGCGATTTTTTTTTTAAACAATTCAAGTTTCTGGAATTATAGGTGAACTGTAATGGCTATTTTCCATGTATAACAAACTGCTGTGCAAGGAATGTTCACTTACTGATGGATGGTGCATTCGTGAGAACTTGGCCTCTGTGTCTGCGGTATGCCTCCAGCATGAAGGTCTTTGGACAGGTGCGTGAAAATTGGAAGACGGGGAAAATGAGGCACAGAATTTCACTGGCTTGACACCTGTCACCCAGTGCTGTCCACTCCCCCATCTTGCTTTCAAATTTTGTCTCATATGGTGGTGCCATAAATGGCCTACAGTATTTTAGGGAAGCATCTGTTTGTTTTGCATGTTTCTAAGGATGGCCAATGAGCAAAGGAATAGGATCCAACCATTCTCTCCAGCTTTCACCCTTGCTCCCCCATAATGGCTCATGCTCATCCTGCTCCTCACGGTCCCTTCATAATGAAAATAAGTCATGATAGCTTTGAGTGACGTCTGGAAAAAGTACTATTTTCTCCGTAATTCTAGAAGAAGGAAGGAAGGGAAAAAAAGCAGTTGAAATTTAAATCCTGTAAATGTAATGTTAGAAGGCAAACATCAGGGCTTATGCAATCCATTACAATAGCTAATTAGTTCTGTTATAAAATTAATGGCATTACCTATTTTTTTGCTCTGTTAGTTCAGATAAACGCTTTCTGAATATTACTATCTATTGGCATCTTTAGACTGATTTGTCATTTCTAGGCTTTTACATAGTAAAACTCAATGGTAGTGGGTGAAATGGTTAGAGATGCTTCTGGATTTTCTTGTAGACTTGGGTTTTTCTATGGAAACCTCTTTGGTACTGCCATATTTCCAAGAGATCTGGAGATCCTGAGATGAGAGTGGGACAGGCACAGTGGCAGCCTGGAAGGGGTGAAGCAGAACTGTCAGCTAAGATGTGTTTGCCAGGGGGCGTTGGATTACATTTCATTTTGGAAGCACAGGTCAGCTTTATTTGCTCTGTAATCATGCTACGTGATCCAGCACAGTATGTTTTGTATCCTTTCACAGGGGAAGGCGTGGAGGCAGTTGTTCCTTCTACATCTCCAGAACTTCCTGAGCTTACAATTAGTTACTAGCTTGCTGCTTGGCACCAGAAAACAGAGGGCAGAGCTGAGCATCCTGGGTGTAGAAATGGTTGCATGGGGGTGCAAAAGCTGCTGTGGGTGAAGGGTGCTGGGAGCACTGCAAAGCTGGCTGTGCCAACATGGGGCTCTCAGCGTTTTTCTTGATTCTCAGGTGGGTCTGGCACCGTGACTTGAATTCTGTGGTGTCTCAGCCTGCTGCTGTGCCACGTCCAGTGTACTGCAATAATTTCTGGTTTGTCCTCTGTAAACTTACCTTGAGCAGGTACATGAGCAGGTACAGTTTGTAGAATGAGAGCACTGGAGAATTCCTGAGAATGGCAATCACACATAAAATAACTAATACAAATACCAAATTGGGGTTTCATCTTTGCTTTACTAACAGCCAAGGACACTAGTTTTTCAACAGGGGTTTGGAGTATTTGGAAAGCACTGATTACTGTCTTGCTTTTTAGCTTTTAAAACCCCTTTCCAGTCCTGTTAATGCACACTACCTATTAACTGTGAGAAACTATTTTGGGGGAAAAAAAGGTGAAAAGGAATGTATTTATATCCATGACCTAAATAAAATGTTGAAATGCAGTGCTAAAACAAAGCCTGGCAACTTATATAAGGAACACTAACAGACCTTCTGTTTAGCTCCTTGGATGGCTGAAAAAGTTTTGTTTAAAAGTTACGAGGGGTACTCCAAATACTTTATGTTGGGTTTTAGAGTATTTTTCTTCCACCTCCTCCCTCTGTGTCTTTTGCTAAAAATTTGTATGATACATTTTCTTTGATGTGGCTACCACGTACATAGGTAGTTCTATGGCTGATGTAGAGGATACCTTCTGGTAAGTTTTGAAAAAAAATGGGGTTCTGTCTTCTACGTTAATAGACCTAAGGTAAGATGTAGAAAAAAGGAAAGTGTAATCTAAATTATTTTCTCAGTATTCTCATGTTACAGCTGGAGAACTCTCTCAACTCCAGTCTTGAAAAGCTACTTTTAGCTAAATTCTTATTTAGCTAAAAATTTTCACATCTGGAAAAATTAAAGTAGGTAAATCTGTTTTCTTGAAATCTACTCAACGTTTTTGTGGTGGCAGTGCCAAAGAATAAGGGGATGCCAGCTGGGGTGGTTTCAATTAAGTTCCCCAATTCCCATGTGTATGGGTATCCAGTAATCTCTCTGTTGACATCTTGAAACATGTCACAGTTTAAGCTGTACATTTTGAAAGCTGAACTAGAAACTATTATTTCTTAGAAATGGGAACATATTTGAGTAACTGAATGATAAAAATACACTGAAAATACTAATCCAATGCCAGAATGTGTAGCATTGTAAACGTATAGAATAGCCACAAAGGCAGGCAGTTTATATGATGAACATAAATAGACATCCTCTTTAATAACTTTGCTTGAAAAATTTTGTTTAAAAATGCCAGTGGTATTCCGAACATTATATGTTCTGTTTTACTATATTACTTTTTATCTGTAAGGTGAGTGCTGAGCTGGCATTTACTCTCGTACTGTAACACTGCAGATATTCATGGCAACCACTATTCCTACACAATGAGACCATGTTTGTGCTAATAAATGAAATACTCCAGTATTCTTTGGCATTGCTGCCAAGAAGCATAGAACAATCTGTGTGCACACATTAAATTTTCTCAGCCTCTTGAACAGAGTGGCCAGATCCTGACTACTGAGAGGGATTCCTGGCCTGTGTCCACTCCTGTGCCATGCTCAGGAATTGATTGAGAGCGTGTTTGTTGGCCCTTACTGAGGCCATGCTGAGAACCAACTACTTTAATAGACTAGGCAAACAAGTTCCAGTGCCTGGGTGTGCTTGTTCCCTGACTATATTTAACTTACTGGAGTAGGCAAAGCCTACTGGGGCAAGTTCTTGTTGTATTTTTTTGGTGAGGAGGAGAGGACTTGAGAGGATGGAGTACCATTTTGCTCCATGAAGCTCCAGAAGTGGCACTATATATCCATGGTACACAAAAAGAACATCACCTGGAGAAGAACCAAGTTAGTGGTGGGTGCTCTGTGCCCTGGCAGAGCATCTCTCTTGGGACAGCGAGGCTGCTGAGCTCTGCCAGCAAGGATGGCTTAGAAATGTAAGGATGTCATTCACAGAAAACCAAAGGTGTCAGTGCTTTATAGCTGAAGGTCAAGCAGGAATAAGCCAGTTATATTAGAGTAGTGAAGTTTCTTGTTACTCCAAAATAGAAAAGTCAAATAGAAGTGTATGAGGATTGCTTCTCCATATGGAAATACGGAAGCAAGTTTTGAGGAGTGATTTCTGCTGCAGTGCTGAGGTATGACCAGGGGGTTGGTTTTTGCACAAAAAGTTTTGGTTAATTGGTCAAGCTGGAAAATAAGAGGGATTTGAGTGTAAGATAAAAATGACACATATGTTAGGGTGCGCTCTGAAACGTGATTTTGTTGTGACGAAAAACAAAAGGAAAAATAGAAAGTTATTTCAGGTTTAAAACTATTTTTCTCAGGTGCAAATAAAGCATTTTTAATTTTTAGGGTGAAATGAAACATTTTTAGTTTTCATGTTCTTCAGCTTGTTTTAAGTAAACAGAACTGCGTTCAGGCTGAAACTGGTTGCATAATTTTAAAAAAAGTCTCACTTTGAAAAGTATTGAAGTGAAGCATTTGACTTTTATGGTGTTTCTTTGACAATTAATTTCAACATATCAACATTAATTTGTGAATCTACATTTTTGGTGACAAAAGTAGCAGACTGAAAATTTTCCTGCAGCTCTGGACCGTATTGATATGTCAGAACAGCACTTTCTCACTCACTTGAATGTATAGCCGTAGAGACAACCAGTTAAACATTGTAGTAATGTCAGAAATGAATGCTGTAATAGTATTTTGATGAATACCCTCCATGCTAACTCCTAGCAAGTCAAGACTGCTGGTCATTACTAACTGCTGTTACAGAATAGTGTTTCTGAGCCTTTTTTTAGTTGCAGGATCAATTGGTTTGGGTGAGGGGAAAAAAAAAAGGGTATTTTCTACAGTTTTCATTTATGTCCAGCTAAAAATTGGCTAAATTTTCAGTGATCATTTATGGCTCTTTTTTTGTTGGCTTGCTCATATGTGTAGAAATGTTAATTTTTTTGAACTGTCTTGTAGATGCTTCATGGATCATCAGTGGTCAGGAAACGCTGCTACAGAACACTTCAGACAGTCTGTAAATTAAAGTGGTCAACATTAATAGTTAAGACTAATTAAATAACAAATATGAGCTATACTGGATGCCACTGCTAAGTTTAACCTCTTACCACATTTTTCCCAATCTGTTACCACACAAACACCATCAGTTTTTGTTCTTTTTTATGCCAGAGAGTGAATGAAGCAGATACTAGAATTATAAAGAGAGATGAAATGTAATGTCTTTTAAGGTGCTATCAAAAATAATCTCTATGTGTAGAAAACAGTGAGATAAGTATCTGTAAGGTAGAGGCCCAGTGTACTGGCAATATTGCCCAAGTGCAAAAAACTGTGCAAAATTACTATTTCTAGTAGAGATGGAAAGAATTGCCATCAACTTCCAGAAGTCAATGGAGATAATGAAGAGCAAATTTGCTCAGTGTTTTTAACATACAATGTGATTTGGAATCTAGAGACAGACTATTATTATGGAATATTGTTAAGTTTCTGTTTCTTTACAGAGCCTATTTAGACTGTGAGCCCTGCTCATGACAGCAAGTTTTATACAGAGAACATGAAACTCCTTGGTTAACTAAAAAAGACTGCCCCAGAGCAGCTACTCAATAGCTGTTAGGTTTTCCATAGAGACTCAATATATGTAGATACTGTTCATTCATGGTACCCAGTAGGATGTCTGGAGGGGGCGATACATGCTATGGGCTTGGGGACAATTTGGAAAGATAAAGAGCTCATACCCGTTGGTGACCTAAGTAGTTTTGACACAACTTAGAGGACCTGTTTTGGTCCCTAAATATTTCTGGAATTTGTTCTGTCCTCAGCCAGCCCACGTATAGATAAGTGGGCCCTGTCCCAGTATGTAATTTGATGTGATTCATTCCACAGTTCACCTAGGACGTGGCAGAGTTCAGCTCAAGCTTTTGACCTGGAGTCATATCCTGAATTCCTGTATTTTTGTAATGCTCATGTCACAAATACAGCTGACAAAATCTGCCACTTGCAAAGCAAAGTTAAGGCTTCCCTCAGGTGAAAAATCCTCTCCATGATTCAACTTTTTAGCCAGAAGAATATGGATAATTAATTCACGAGGTCGAAGAAGGTCTGACAGGCACAGCTGTCTGCTTGATGGTTTTGACTGTTACAGCAATCTGGAGCTCCCTGGGGCATGAGCTAAGCAGCACTTTCCGAGCTGTCTTTGACCCAGAACTAGTCCCAGCAGAGCGGAGGCAGCAGAGAAGAGTCTGCCAACATCTGAGAGAGAGAGAGTCGGCCCTAAAAACGGCCTGAGGTGTTCAGGATGCCTGGGCTCGCTCATGGGAGTCACAGCTGAGCTGGAACCTTGCAGAGTATTCAGTGAGGGGCGTTGTTTGGTGTTTCGGGAAGAGAAGAGGTGCAGTTAGGGCAAGAGGCACAAAGAATGGAAAGAGATCATGCCAAGCAGGAGGACAGAGGCGGGTGACATGAAATAGTTTTAGTTCAGCAGCCATGATTTTCACAGAGAGTTGCAAACCAAACTGCTGAGATTCAGTTCTTGTTAACTTGGAGTTTTCTTTGTGAGGGTGAAGCTATGAGCTGGAGCAGGGTCGCAGCCTGCAGGGAGGCTGCATCCTGTTTTGGGACCACCCAACAGGCTGGGTAAACACAGGAGTGGTGGCATCTTGCAGCTGCTCTGTGCTGCCTGTGTGTGTTTGCCTCTGACTTCCTATCCCTCCATGAGAGAAGGCAGGAGCAGCTGGTCCCAGCTGGTTCTGTACTGCTCATTTGCAAGCATAGAGAGATGCAAGTGGCTGGTTTTGCTGTATTTACTGAAGGGAAATGATGAGCCAGAGAGGAGTTCCTGTGGTGCACAGGTCGGCTTTTGGAGACCTAGAGGAGGCTCTTAAACCCACCCGACGTTTCTGATTCTGCATGGAGGAGCATAAACAGGCAAAATAGTGCTGGGCATATTGGTTTGGTGGTGATGGTGATAGTACAGGGGGGATTTTGTGAAGGATATCTGTGTGGAGGGAGTCCTTCCTCAGTTGTTGCAAGGCTGAAAAAGCCAATATGGGCATCTTGGGTGTAGGGAGCAGCAGTCTGTCCTCTCTGGGAAGGTGCAGGGAAATGTCGAGGTGTTTGCAGAGAGCTGAGTAAGACTGCAAGTGGGAAGAGAGGCCTCTTGTTTTCCCTCAAGGGAAATCCCAAACCCTCCGCTTCTGCTCTGCAGCTGTTTATCCCTGGTCAAACCACAGGAAGCTTACACCCTGGTTGGAGGATGGACCAGTGTGGAAGGAAGCACATGTTATGGACTGGAGGGAGAACATGCTGACATACCCGCCTCCTTTGCTGTACTTCAGCTTGTGGTTCTGTTGGGGAACAGAACAAAATGTTTCCTTATTTTAGGACTTCGATAGGTATCTGTACCATGCAGACTTCGGTGTCCGATAAAAGAGGAGCTGCACAATATTTCTGAAGTAAAATGTTTGCACAGGGAAATGTACCAGTTTACTTATAATCACTGAATCAAATGTGATTGTTCTCAGTCATTCTTTCTTGAAGAGAGGACTGCTAATGTTCACCAGTTTTAGATTCAGTTAGTATTGTGAATTTAAATATGTAAGTGTGGGTACATAAGCTGCCTTAATGGCTTTTGCCCAAAAGGAACGGCTCTCCCCAGTCCCTGTGGTACAGCACCCAGCCTGCTGCTGGGTACACAAGCTTGTTAAAGCCCAGGACGTGGAGGCCTCTCTCAGCTGCCTCTCGAGTCCCTGTAGTGGCTGGTTGCAATCTGCACAGCTTGAAAACCACATTGCTCTCTTGTCCCAATCATGTGCAAAGAGCAAACCTTCCATCTAAATGACTCATACTGCCCAAATCCTTGGAATTACAACCCTTAGTAGTCCTTTCCTGTCCTTTGCCTCTTCTAGCATCATTTTGCTTTTTTCTGGCACCTTTCCTTGCATTTATGCTCTCTGTCAAACATTCCTACGTTCTCACCAACTCTTGAAGCTTGGCATTAGGGCAAGAAATGAGTGCCTGTTGTGGAAATCACTTACATAACTTCGAAGAACTAATGGGCACTCCAGAGACCTGTGCTGCAAATTTCTGGATCCTGCTGGTTCATAACTGTCTTCCTGTCCGTACGTCCAGGAAGCTCCATAAAACATGTATGCTTCCAGAGTTTTCAATGCTTTATTTCACTGCTGAATTCTGTAGTGCCTACACAAACTTAACTGCAGCATGCAAGCTTAGGGAATAGAATCATAGAATCATTTAGGTTGGAAAAGACCCTTAAGATCATCAAGTCCAACCACTAACCTAAAACTGCCAAATCTACCACTGAACCATGTCCCTAAGCACCACACCTGCTTGCCTTTTAAATACCTCCAGGGATGGTGACTCAACCACTTCCCTGGACAGCTTGTTCCAATGCTTGACAATCCTTTCAGTGAAGCAAATTTTCCTAATAGCCAATCTAAACCTCCCCTGGCACAACTTGAGGCCATTTCCTCTCGTCCTGTCACTTGTTACCTGGGAGAAGAGACCGATACCCATCTTGCTGCAACCTCCTTTCAGGTAATTGTGGAGACCGATAAGGTCTCCCCTCAGCCTCCTTTTCTCCAGGCTAAACAACCCCAGTTCCCTCAGCCGCTCCTCATAAGACTTGTTCTCTAGACCCTTCACCAGCTTTGTTGTTCTTTGGACATGCTCCAGCACCCCAGTGTCTTTCTTGTAGCGAATAAGATCCTTGTAGCCTTTTAGCCTTATTCTTATTTCTGACTTTAAGCAGGTTGGTGACCTCTGATCACCGGCATATAACCAGTTTGTTTTTTCTCCATTATTATGTGAATGTAATTTATGGAACATGAATAGAAATTTTTGGAGTCTGATTCAAGAGCTTCTGGATACTATTCAGTTAACCTCATTGGAAAGCAGATCAACCCTGACAATACACAGACAACTACTTCAAGATGTCACTTTCAGTTATTTGCATTAATTTTGCACAAATGAATTTTCATATATGTCGTGGTTTAACCCCAGCCAGCAACTAAACACCACTCAGCTACTCACTCACTCTGCCCTGGTGGGATGGGGGAGAGAATCAGAAGAGTAAAAGTGAGAAAACTCATGGGTTGAGATAAAGACAGTTTAATAGGTAAAGCAAAAGCTGCGCACGCAAGCAGAGCAAACCAAGGAATTAATTCACTACTTCCCATGGGCAGGCAGGTGTTCAGCCATCTCCAGGAAAGCAGGGCTCCATCATGCGTAACGGGTACTTGGGAAGACAAACATCATCACTCCAAATGTCCCCCCCTTCCTTCTTCTTCCTCCAGTTTTATATGCTGAGCATGACGTCATATGGTGTGGAATATCCCTTTGGCCCAGCCTGCTCGCTGGTGGGGTGGGGTGAGAAGCAGAAAAGGCCTTGACCCTGTGCAAGCACTGCTCGGCAGTAACGAAAACATCCCTGTGTTATCAACAGTGTTTCCAACACAAATCCAAAACATAGCCCTATACTAGCTACTATGAAGAAAATTAATTCCATCCCAGCAAAAACCATAGATATGTATAAAGAAGAAAAATTATTAATAAACCCCATATGTTTAAATTCTCATTTGCATCATAATGGCTCCCCAAAACTGCATTTCTCTGTCATTCTTAGGTCAACAGTTTTTAAATATTATTGGATAAGAGACTGTAAGACATAGACATAATTTATTTAGAATTTTTAATCTGCAAATTTTTTTACAGTGACATGTATTCTGTTTTAGAATATACTTGGTTTTTGTCAGATGAAAATAGAATTGTGCTGCAAATTAAATTGTTTTCCGGTGCTGTTTCACTAATTGCTAGATTAATTAATAGAAAAGTCACTTTGTTCTTCTAATCCATCACATTAATGTTTTCACCAAAATAAGAGGAACCAGCCATTGAAGTTACCATGAGCATGGAAAGGTCTAACGACCTTGAGTAATGTACTCCTAGAACAGCATCTTACGCAGCTATAATTTTTTATTGTCCTTTATTGACTTGGGTTTAATCCCTGGGGAAAAAAAAAAAAAAAGAACATTCAGGCAGAAGGAAAATTGTGGTTGCAAAATCTAGGCAGCTCCAGGCATAGCTGTTTCCCACGACGTTGTTCTCTGTGTACCTCCTGATGCCAGCGACCCAGAACATCTATCATTCCATCCTTCCAGCGTAAGTGGTAATGAGCGGCAGACACACTCAGCAGCAGTATCTGATTAAGTGCATCAGTCAACACAGGTCCAATTTTAGCTTCATTCTGCATTAGAGTGGTGTGACTCCACTGTTTGATACTTCATGTTTTTGACAGCAGGAATGTTAAAGTTAAACAAAGCTTGCAAATTTGTAAGATTTCTTTCTCTGTGCTTGTTTTTCTTGGGACTTGAGGGTTGTCAACATGGGGAAGTATGTGATAAAATAGCTGTAATAGTTTCCTGTGTGAACACTGCCTCATACTTGGAAAGGGTTTGTGTGATTTAGCTTAGCCTGTTTCAGAAATGCTTATAAAAAGAGCTGGTTTGGTTACCTGTTCTCTTTTAAATTCACATCCTTTCTTCCTTGTTTCACAACAGTTTTTCCATATAGCGTGTGAACCCTTACTCTTGCATTATCAGCATCCAGGCTTAGTTTTGTTATGGATATTTGTAACCACGATTGTATGTACAAGAAGATTCTACGTATACAAAATTTCTAGTGTATTTGGTTTCACTGAAATTTTCTAGATAGCTGCATTATTTATTTCAGCAGAGATCGTTAGAATAGGGGAAGGGGTTCACTTACTGTATTTGAGTTTTGTAAATAATTAGTAAATTCTTGCAGTAAATCAGCTATTAGAGTTGCTCTCCTTCATGAGTGAAGGAGGAGAAGGTCCCACCTTCTTTATCCAGGAGTGTAGTGGCTAGAGCACTATCCTGGGAAATCACAAGTCGTTTATTAGATCTAGCCCAAAGCTGATCGGATAATAATCACTTTTCAGAAAACTGTGTTGATTTCTTCTGCCTTACTATCCTTTTAATTCTTATTAGCTGAGTCACTCCTCAGCCTTTCCTTTATTTAGTCTATGGTTGGACTTATGGATACTTTTTAGTGCTAGGTTAATGTTGTTAATGATGATTTCATATGTTTATTTAACTCCCCTTGTACAATGACTCTGTTCAACTGAGTTTATTGACTTCTTGAAGAACTCACCCCAAAACTATAGTCTTTTTGTTAATACTTAAACTAAAGGCACATCTTAGAACAAAGACAAAGTGAAGGTTATAGGAAAAATCATAATGTAGCAAGTTCTGAACAGCGTGGGATTTATTAGTCTAGCATCCCTAGCATTGTTCATACCTCATGTCTGGAGATGTAGCATTTTGACTGTGAATAATATAAGGTGGTAAAAATGAAAGAGCTTTTGCGCAAAGAGAAAGGAGATGAGGATAGAAAGTGAAGATATAAGTCAGTACTACTATTTTTTGCCTGACAGCTTTCACTTGTAGGATGCATTCTCCTCTTCTGGGAATTTCCAGACATTTTCACCTTGCTTCTTCAAAGCCCTGTGTAGCTCCAAAGGTGTTGAAAGGTGGCTGTGTGCAGTTAGCACCTTGAGGTCCCCTTGCGTTGCACCATATGCTGCATTCTTCCTTGAGCAACACCTGCAGGAAACAAAGGCGGAAAAAAAGGCTTTGATATGGAAATCTCACATAATGCCTTTAAGTGAGGTGAGTCGTGTCTGTTCTGTAAGGAGGTTTGGGGGGAAAAAAGCAGAAATTAACAAAAAACCCTAATCAAGCAATATTTTGAGTGGATGAGTTGTTCAAAGTGAAGAAGAACTTAAATGTTTTTTATAGTGAGATTATTGATATTACTTCTTAAAGATTAGCAAGCACTTTCTTAATAAGGATTGGCAAATTACGATATAGTTCTGTTGTCACCTAATGAAAAATGAAATTGATTTGCTAAAAGAGAGAATATAACTTCTCTTTCCTACGCAGAAGCCATGCAGCTTTAACGTGTACTGGAGAAGTTTGTATAATACTGTTTTTTCATATATAGTTGAGAATTACAGTTAACTTAAAATCTTTCCTTGTAGCTGAGAGTTAAGGGTCCTATATGTTGTTGAATTAGTCAAGTAGGATTTGTATGGATAGTTTCAGGGGATATTTTTATTTTTGACTAAAGACAATTTGGATTTTGATTTTAAAAACCAACCTTTTTACTGAAATTCATCAGCCATTTCTAACTAGAAGTTGACAAAATGTTGTTATCCACAACATTTCTCCTGGTTATGCAGTGATACGGCTGGATATCACATATGACTTGTGGAACATTGTATGTGACTCGTTTGGCTGAATCAGGTTTTCTGATAAAAGCCTCACATCTGCAAAATTATCTCCCACAACAGGTAGAAACTTCTGAGTATTGCTGCTTGAATTTCATGCAGTTTGTTGGCTGAATTTCTTACCAACCTTCTTTTTATTTAGTCTTAGACTATCCTGGGTATACTTTCAGCACTACCTTCACTTCTGTTCCTAAGGACTCCAACACTATACCTACCCATGTTATACCTCTTTCTCGAAAATACATGGAAACCCTCAGGGTTCAATTACCCCCTTTCTCTCTTCTGCTCCTTGTGGAGTGTGCTGTGCTCAGCAGTTATGATGGAAGAATGTGGGGAGGCAGGCTTTTCTCAGACAGTACTGTATGTTACTAGGTCTCAGACCATCCATCACTTCTTGGGTATTCCTGAACTGGTGGGCTCCTGGTCAAGATTTCCATTCCTGGACAGCAGGGTGCCTGGGATTTCTCAGCAAATCTGAAATCACTTGCAACACTTTGCTAATTTAAGGTAAAAGCAAGGTGAGATTATTTTACTTCGGAATGAAAAGCTTAAGAGACAATCATCATTCGGAGAGACATAAAAGCAGAAGTAGAACAATACTTTATAGCTGCTTGTATCTTAGTGTAGCTCCAAGCTGTTCTCCCTCTCTGCTTCATCTAACTAAAAAAGCTGCCAGGGGACTTAACACTGTGGGGATCCAGTCCTTAGATGACACCCTTCCAGGTTAGGTCCCTGCATGGGGGGGGATTGGTCACTGAGGAGAGAGTTTTGTCTGCAGAATCCTCTTTTCACAACTCTAATCTCTTCAGAGGTTTTCCTGCGGTACATAGCCTCACGCTTAACCAGGACTCCAGACTTTTCCCTGAGGGTTGTTCACTGTTGCCGTCTGTATGGCTTTAAAAATTCTAAACTCCAGTGCTATCACCTCCCTAGACAATAAACAAAACTCTTTGCTAGATGTGAATACAAAGCCTGACAGCTGGCGTGAGTGTTTTATTTGGCCATAAACAAATCACTTAACCAGCAGTCTGAACAGAATTTTTTGTTCGGATAGCTGTGGGGAAGGTTTTTCTCAGCACAAACCTCTTAAAAATGTAGATACTGAGAACTGCGCTTCATAGAAAAAAGAATGCTGAAAACCATGCAAATATACAAGAGAGACTAATGAACGCAGCTCATAAATAGCCCCTCCTAGAGGTGACTATTGCAGTAACTGAATAAAGATTGAGGGAGACAGCAGGAGTGATGCTGCAGCCTGGGTTAGTGGGGTTAGGGTAGAGGTTATAGCAGTGATAGTCCATTTCCCTTCTCTTAAAACAAACCCCCCAAACCCCAAACAAATAAAACCAAATAAACCACCCACTTTCTCTTCTTTGTCTTTACTCACAAATTATATTCTTCCATGTAGACAAGAAGCTACTCTTCCATGCAGCTCATTCTTCAAGATTAAGATACAAAAACATATGCCTTTCTTTGAGTCCCTTGGCTTGGTGGGAAGGCAACTTTCTTTATTGACTAATTTTTTTTACTAGTTGACATAGCTACAGGACAGAGTCTCTTTGTGTGGGGGCATAGGAAGACACTGATAAGTGATTTGGGTTGGTAATCACAAAGGAAATTGATATTCTTGGGCTCTTTATTGTGACAGTGTATGGATAGTAAAAATTATAAGCTTACATGTTTATTGGAATTTATTTACAATTGTTCAAACTTCTCTTACAGTCAATTATTTTTTTATGCTATTTGCCTTGCCAAGCAGGTCAAAAATCTTATGGTTCTTTGTCCTTCACAAGTAGTACTTTCAGCATCTTTTAAAATGCAAACGCCAGTTCACGCAAAAAGAAATCTACTTACAACTATTTTTATTTATTTATTATATTCTACAATGTAAAATACATGACATTCTGCATAGTGTATTAATTCAGCTTTGTACAGTATCCTTTAAAAGGTGGTCCAGGGAGGTACAGGTTTACATCTAGTAGAATGAACCTGCCTGGGGTAGGTTTGTAGGTTTGTGTGCTTCTCGGTGGTATGTGCCTGGTGCTGGCTGAAATCCTGAACTGGTACTGTGACGCAGTGCTAACTGGTCACAGTGTGTGTCAACTAATGGAGCTGCTATGTACTGCACACTTGTGCACTGCGGCTCAGTTCTGAATGTGTGATGTGGCTGCTGTAGTTTTGATTATTAATGTGGCACATTTCGATTTTACACATAATGTGTTATCAGTACCAGCATTTTTTTTTCTCTAGGCATCTTTCAGACTGACCTCAGAGAACCCATTTCTAAAAACCTGTGCATCTTCTTTTGCACATATACAATAAACCAAGATATCAATCACCTTTTACGCTGAGAGATGTATTATACACATCATTAATAGTCCAATCGTGCCACATTTTATAGACACAGAAGATGCCATGATACATTCTGGCTGCACTTAGGTCTTCTAAGGAGCAAACAGTGCATTCATGACAAAGGTGTAACAGATCTTATGCTGGTGTGAACACAAGATTTGGGACCTAGCTGACAGGTCATCCATTCTCCAAGGGAAGAGTTGTCTACGTAACTGTCCCTCAACACTTAGTAGTGCTGGGAGGTGGAGGTAATGCTGGGTAACTGTCCCCTGCCACACAGTAGTGGGGTAATGCTGGACAGTCTATAAGCACTTTGAGGCAGGAGCTGTCTTTCTGGCCTGCGGATGTGTCGTATCTGGAATAAGGACATCCTCTTCCATGAGTGAGATGCCAACGGACTACTGCAGTATCTATAATAGCAACAAATGCTCCTGATCCTTTCTAGGACTTGGGGAATCCCAGCGCTGTAGAAGTGTTTCTCTGGCTTCTGGGTTGGAAAAATGCCACCAGTTGCTGTCAAACTGGCATCTCTCACTTCTTTTTCAGGCCTAGGGGTGTTTACAGCCCAGATATTTCCCTGGTAACACAGTCAGCTGGCATTCAAAGCTAGAATGAGTGGAGAGTAATTAGCACCACTGAGTGCAGTCCAAAGTTGCTAGCAGCTCTACAGAGCAAAGACTCCTTCCTGAAAGGCTTTAGATGCACAGATCCCAAAATTACAGTGGAAATGGTAAGTGTCTAGCCTGTCAGTCAGACATGACAGCAGTGAGGAGCCCATGGCCATCTGCCTGGCTGGTATTTAGATGTAACCTACTGGTGAAGTGACCCCACTCTTTGGGGATATTTTCCATGCACAGAACAAAACATTCATGGGTGTGCCACAGCACTGGGTTTAACATGCCATCCTGCTGAGGATAAGAGCTGCTTGTGGAGAAAGTGTATCCCTTATCTTAAACTATGAACTGGTGTGATTAGAGAGTTTTGAGCCAAACCACAGAAGAGAAATTCCTTGAAAATGGCATCCCCAATTCAATTTTTTTAGCTTGGCTCTGTCTTGCACCTTAATCCCTGGCGTTTGAGATGGGGTAACTTTTGGATGCGTGTTTAATCCATCTAGGGGGGTATTCAGAGCTTTACCGGACAGGGCCCTTAGCAGGCTGGTGTCACTTTGGAGTTGGCCCTGCTGTGGGTCAGGTAGGTGGCAGCCACAAGTCCCCTCCAACCTGTATTATCCTGTGATTCTGTGATGCTACCATTCTGTCTGCAAGTGTTAGAGCCATACACTTCAAATCAAGCTTGAAAATATTTCCAAGTCAGCGTTGCTTCTTACTCTTCCAGATACCCTCAGCTTTTTCAAACAGCAGCAGCATTGGAGGGAGAGATGGGAACAAAATCATATGGCTGTCAGAAAGGTTTCTCGGCGCTCTGTCAGCAAGGAGCGATGGGTGGAGACACTTGTAGTTGCAGACAGTAAGATGGTTGAATATCATGGAAGTGACCATGTGGAATCATATATCCTCACTATAATGAATATGGTATGTACAATACTTCCTTTTTTTAGATAGATGAACGAAGCAAATTTTAATTTGATTATGCCACTGATCACCTTGAAACAAGTCTGTAACATTGTTCACTGAAAGAAATGTAATATCATTCATATATATTCATTGAAACTCTGTATTTTAAAGCATTTTTTACCTCATATTTTGCATAGGTGTAATTTTTCTCTGGGTTTTAAGCAAGAGATGTTTCATAGCTATAAATGCTAGCACTGATTTTATTTCCACTGAAATTCCCCGTGTCCCCTGGAACCTGTTGCTCATTCGTCATTTCAATTTGGTAGCTACAGCAACAGAGAGAAATTCTACAGTTTTAAGCATACGGATTCCTTCTCATGTCTGCGGATGAGAAAGGCACACAGGAGCTCACTGGAAATTGTAGTAACTTAGCAAGATCTAAAATATCAGTGCGTTACTGTTTTGGTCACAAATCCAAACAGTACCATATGAGCTATTACGAAGAAAGTTAACTCTGTCCCAGTTAAAAGCAGTACAACTGTTTTCCAGATAAGTATCCTGCCTATAATACAAAGTACATGATGAAAAAAAAAAAAAAATTAACTTTCAATGTCTTCCTGTGTAGCAAGTTTGAAAATGTAAGTTGACCTGGGAAAAGCAATAGTGTTTCATGAGACTGCCTACAGACATGTCTTCTGCTATTATCTGTATCATAGTAGATATTGACCTTGGAAAGTCTATTGAGGATGTCTTCTATGTCGTTATCATGGTACGTGTGTAATATATGTGAAATTAATTACAGTGCAATTCTAGCTATGGTAACCGATCTGTCCCTTATGTTTATACAGTATGTTCCCAACTGTGCCCCGAGCAGTCTGACTCGCTACTGAGGCAGTGAGCCTGATTAAACAGACACAAAGCTGATTTGAGCACGTGAGATTTTGTCCACACAGGGAAAATATGGGGAATAAAACCCTGTCATGATCAGATTCAGGAACAAACAAACAACATTTTCTATGCGGTCTGTACCTGAGATATTAGGGTTACTAACAATGATTCAATTTTCAGTCTTAATAACTTGAAAAAGACCCATACCCAAATCAGACCTTTGTAAACACAATTTCAACTTCATTTTGGTAATTTCTTCTTTAATGATCTTCTCCAAAACAGTTTTGATCCAAACACAATCCATTTTGTCCATTCATATTTCTTGTGAAATGTGGCAGAGCTCACATATAGATAGGTTATGACTATCTTCTGTTCTGATTCCCTTTCCTCCTGCCTAATTCAGCATTGTGATGACGTTTATGACATTTGGGTCAAATTTTTGCTGAGTTCAGTTCTTGCTCTTTTTTTATGTGGATTCTTTTTTTAATGGATTCGTTGTCTTTGCTTTTGTTCTTATCATCCTCTTCTGTGTTGTGAAAACACAAGAGTATCCATCATTTAACTGATTTCTTTTTGCCTAGTACTGACTGATTTTTGTTTTGTTGTGGCAGAAGGCGATTCCTATCAAATCAAAACAGAATGATTTGCTATGCTGGTTTTTTTGCACCCTGAGTGGAACTCTCCGTCAGTGTTACGTGACTCTAGATGTTGCGTTCTTTTCTGCTATTGTTTTTTAAGAACTCTGAAGTTCTTGAAAGGGAAATGGACATAAAATCTTGTGAATGCTTTTTGTCTTTAGCTTATAACTTTTGCCAAATCCTGTATCATCACTCATTTGGCAGAGCTGCCCTTTGCAGTTGTTCTAACATTTATTGCCTTTCAGTAAACTTTCAATGAAGTGCATTGAGGATTTAAAAAAACAAAACAACACCCACACACCAAGATGAACAGTGTGCTTGAAGTAAATGTCGTATTTTCTCTCTAAAGTCCTGTTCTGCTATAGAGGAATCAGTTAATCTCATACCTCCTGGCTCTGGCACAGGTCACAGGGTTGTTCCACGATCCAAGCATTGGCAACGCAATTCACATTGTGCTGGTCCGGCTCATCCTCTTTGAGGAGGAGGAGGTAAGGTTTTTATTTTCCTCAAAATGTCACTTATAAATCTTGGGAGTTCAATGCATTGAGCTATAATTATGGAGAGGAGGGTTTATTTGCATAAAAATGTGTTCATTTTACTCTTCTATTAATCTTTGGCATGTCTGTTTTTAGAATAAATGCTGCCCTGCATAGCAAAGTATTTAGCTGATGACTTCAGGTATTTCTGCATAAAATCACCAAGGAAAATGTAATTAAAACAGGCAAATTAGGAATGGGGAAATGGAATCTCCTCAGTGTCAAAAGAGCATGGGATGTCAAGGAAGACTAGATGAGAAACAGAAATCATGCATCGTGTCTCAGAATTTAATTACCTAGCATTATCTGAAATGTATTATAAAATGTAATGCTAGAGTATTTGTGGGTCTCTGAAGAAGTAAATCTGTTATTGTGCAGCTCAAACACACATTTTTCTTTTTAGATCTCTTTCAAAATGAAAAAATGAGGACTAAGTAAATGCTAATTGCTGTAAACTAGCTGTGTATTGGTAGTTTCCAATGTCTCTCATTCATAAATATATTGCTACATGCTTAATACATGCCGATTGCCATAATTTTATAGTTCTTTTTAAAACACTGTGCATGACATAGCTTGCTCTGACTGCAGGAACACATTAAGGGGATTTTCTCAGTGGCTTATGATTTATAACCACAAGCCAGATGGTCCCAATGCTATTGAAGGCAGTGAACCAAGCCATGCGGCCACGCTATGTCTTCTGAAATAATTATTAGGATAGAGTCTATCCTTATAGCCCTCAGTGTAAGAATATGCAGGCCAAAAACTAGTTCGCATCTTAACAGGACAATTAGGACCTGAAGTCCATGGTGACCTCCAATTAAGTTTACTTGCTAAATTTCTGTGGCTGTTTTGATAATAAACCATGGATTCCTGTTCAGTTGAGCATGGCAGTGTTAGAAGCAGCAGTGTTGGATATCTCTCAAAATTTGGTTTTAAGTTACCCAGAAATTACTATCTGGTAACAATGTTATTTAGATGTTTTGTAAAAGGTGTACTTTACTTAAATAGAGTAAACTGAGACAAGATACAGCGAATGCCTCAGGCCAGAAATGAGAAAATATGTTTCTGAATGAATTTATTTTGCATACTTTGTATTTGACAAGAAATTTCAGTAACTTGCATGTATACTATATAATAATAAGATGAGGAAGAAACTTCTGTGACCACATTGTTTCTCTTTGGAATTGAAAAATATTGAGAGATAAATACACCCTTAGAAGCGTAATTGTTCCCTGAGCATGATATTGTTCACATAACATTGAGTGACAAACTTGAGCATGAAGTTCCCCACTAATTAGTCTTTACCTCCTCTATAGAGGAAAACTTGCTTTCAAGAGAATATAAAATGTTTGTTTGAAAGTTTCAATTCAGTGTTGGATCTTGTGAAGCTCACTTACCAAAAAATATGTACATTTCTGCATTTAATTTTTCCTTTAGCTGCACCAATTACAAAAATGTCAACATTTTAACATAATATTCAATATGTTAGATAAATAGATGTCATTGCTCCTAATGATGGCTCTAGCTTTAGGCAAAAGCATAATCAATTGCATTTCAAAGATTACCCAGCTTCACAGCTAACATCACTGACATGTTATTGCAATGCACTGTGGTGTTTACAATAGTATTTTCCTACATTTCCCATTAGCAAGGCTTGAAGATAGTTCACCATGCTGATAAGACACTAGCCAGCTTCTGCAAATGGCAGAAGAGTGTCAATCCCAAGAGTGACGTCAACCCT
The DNA here is from genome assembly GCF_000699145.1 of Aptenodytes forsteri. NCBI lineage: Eukaryota > Metazoa > Chordata > Aves > Sphenisciformes > Spheniscidae > Aptenodytes > Aptenodytes forsteri. Next base: position 2,909,622 of record NW_008795938.1, read on the forward strand.
ACGCACCATGACGTGGCCGTCCTTCTAACCAGGTATGACAGCAGTCCAGCGGCTGTGACTGGCTATTGTTTAGTTGCGTTTTTTTTGGTGATGATATTTTTTTTATAGGTTCATGCCATCATTTACTTCATCCTGCGTAGAACCCAGTAAAGGGGTCTGATGAAGTCATGCTGTTTCTGAAGCACAGCGTTAATGCAAAAATAACCTAGTGTGAGCGTGTCTGACACTCATACAGGCAGACAATATGAGCTATATTATAAAAACATGGTTAAAATTAGACCTGCTGTAACTCTTAAAGGGATTGTTTTTCATTTGTTTTTGAAGTACATATAACACTTTATGTATGCATGTGGGTGTTTTATTAGAGATGCATCTTAGTCAGGAAATTGAGACCTGTATGTCCTGAGAGATTAGCAATTTGCAGAGCTCAGGTAATTTCCCCGACTTGATCTTATCTCATTTTGTGCTCAATCACTTCTCTATTCTTCTTTGAGGCAATGTACCAAAACAATGTAACATGTAGATTAACAACTCCATAATGACAAATCCTAAAGTAATACACAGGTGCAGCTCAGAATGGAAGAGTATGTTGCAAACACAATACCATTTATTTTTAAGCTTTAAAGTGTATGATTTTTAAATATTATCTGCATATTTAAGGGGATGCAAAATATTTTTTTACATGTGAGCAAGGGAGGCACAGAAAACTTAAAGGTGATGTCTGGGGTTACATAGGGAGTTTGTGGCAGGCCATGAAACAGAACTCCTACAGGTCCATAAAAATGGATCTAATCTGCACACAAATGAGAGAAAAAATTTGGCCTAAGGTCTGCAAAAAAAAGTCCTAAGTTAAAGTCTGTCAGGCAGAAAAAAAACAACACAAAAAAAATCCCTCAAATGGTGCAGTAAAGAAAAGAGTCAACAAATCGTAAAATAAGAATGAGAAAAAGAACTCTTACAATGATGCATGGTTTACCTCTCCAAATAAACAGGCTTCAAAGAGTTCACTTGAATGAAGCTGAGGTATGGTGAGTTTAATAAACCATACCACAAAATGCTGTCAGAGGTGGAGGTTTTAAAACTTTTTCTTATGCAACTTGACAGTAAACATACATATTTAGGCACTACAGCAACATAAATATTGGCTACAAATTATAGCAGTATAATATGATAGTAGCAGAACAAGTGCATGTTTTTGTTACAGATATGTTTGTAAAAATGTTAACACGGTGCTTTGCTTAAAATGCAAATTAGCACTGATACATTATAAGATGGAGACTTACCACCCCATGTAAGTGACACTCTACAGTTGGTTTTAAGCTCTTTTGTGCACGTCTCTTTTGTGATTCTAGAAAGGACATTTGTGCTGGCATGAATCGTCCGTGTGAAACCTTAGGTTTGTCTCATCTGTCAGGCATGTGTCAACCTCACAGAAGCTGTAACATCAATGAAGATTCTGGCCTTCCGTTGGCTTTCACTATTGCTCATGAACTTGGACACAGGTATAGTTGAAAGTGAAGGGGGGACCTAGCTGAGTTTAATTTATTATTTGTATGTTGATACTCAAATTGTCAGACAGAAACAGAAAAAGGAATTATTAAAATCAAAACTGTGTTTGTTTTTCTAAGCAAAGGAATAAGAATGAGATTCTTAATCCTTTGACCTTTGTTTATATTTACAACTATTCAGTCTGCCCCTTTTAACAGAGTCTGCTAGGGCAGTACATCAGGATGAAATAATTAAGCTACAAAGAAGCATCACTTAATCATGCTGATTTTTCCAAAGATACACTGAATTACTGTGCAATTACTTTAGATGATCTCCAAATCAATCCAAATCATTTACATAAAACATACCTGTTTCATTATATCAAGGTATTTCAATATTGCAGATTAGCCAGAAACCATTTTTAATTCAAGCAGTCAAACTTCACAGAAATATCAAATCTTTGTTCTCCTTTCTGACAAACAAATAAAGTAACTTTTGGGCATTTCTTAATGACTGGTATCTTCTGTATATTAATATTGCTATTGTGGATACACTTAGGTCAAGTCAACTAAAGTTCCTGGGCATTTAGTTTTGGACACAGCTAAACTTTTCTTATGATTGGGTATTTTTGCTTGAAACTAGATTTCTCAGTATTTCCAATTTCTAAGGGTGTTTTGGCTGGTTACTTGGTTTATTGAACTCACCTGAAAAAAATCTGATTTTCGAATCTGTTTTGACACTGGGCTGTTTTCCCCAGGGTAGAGGCCTATCTCATGGATACTCTGGTTTGGTTATAATGCCTGCACTTTTCAGATAGACCATGTTGCTTGGCTAGGTGACATGTTCACTGTTGTATCTGCAATCACATTACTTTCATTATGCACCCAACCACCAGTCAGGATGAAGTCTGTATTTCCTGATGGGATATAATAATAATATAATCTGATACAAAGATTACTCAAGTATTGATCCTATCACCCATTAATTGGCCTTTCTTTATTCAACCCCTCAATTGCCAGAAAGGAAATAGTATATGAAAATAATGCTGAATAATTATAATTGGATCTGGGTGCTTTGGGTTTAGTTACTTGTTTCCCACAACCTCTTGCTGACAGGGAGCTTTTTTCATTAACACTAATTATCAGAAAACACCACTTCTCCATAGAGCTGTGTGTGACCTTCTCCTGGTCTAGCCTGGGTGGCTGGTAACTCACTGTCCTTTGGATGCTGTGAGACAGAGTACTGCCATACTTGCCTTTGCAGGAGTGGTGCAGGGCCTTGCCTGTAAGAATTGCCTCCACAAAGAAAATTGAATACTGTAGGGTTTGTTGTTAACATGAAACCATCCTTCCCTCAAGCCAAGTTAGAGTACGTATGTTAAAAAGTTCAAGTATGGACAATAAATGTCTGTAAGAACAGATGAACAAAAAATGAGGAGAAAGCCATGCACCCATTCCTTAGATGAATGCCAAAAGTCAACTCTTCCCCATACTGTCCCTTTAGATGTTCACAGCCTCCTGTGTCAATAGACCTTGTTAATGGAAAAGAGCCTGTTGGCAAGGGGACACACTTGCTTTTATGCCTCAGACCCATTACTGGAGTTGATTCTGACTGAAATCGTGCCCTGCTTTTGGAACACTTGAGTCATGGTAAAATTACATTTTCCAGAAACAAAGTCTTCAGTGGTTTGAACTCATTTTGTCTGATCCGTGACTGAGTCACGACCTGAGTCAGTTTCCACTGCTCTTTCACACAAGGGCTTACACACCTTCAGATGTTAACAGTGTAGGTGTCAACATCTTCATATATGAATATCTTTGTACATTATTATTTCAGATAATCTCCTTCGCAATGAGGTGAAGTGGAGGCATGTATGTTTAGTCAGTTGAATCCCTCCCAAAGTTTTTTATGTTTATGACTTTTACAAGTTGTTGAATAAAGAAATTTCTTAATAAGCCAGAGAAGCTGGAGAGAACCATGTTGGGAAGATCTGCTATGGAGATCTGTTTGTAAGGCACAGTTTGAGAAAGCTAAATAGGAGGAAGAAGTGGAGGGTGGGGGGGAAATCACTGAATATTCAGTAATTTTGAAAACAATATCTGCCTTTCAATCTATCAAAAGAGATTTAAAAAGAAACAAGCAATAGGGACATGATTATAAGAGAGTGAAAGACAGAGTCTTACACTAAGCCTGACATTAGTTAAAGTGGTACAAGTCTGAAATAAGTGCGATCCAAGAGCTAGGAAGCTCTCTTAGCTTTAGCAGCTTTAACATAACTTTGAGGTTTAAACTGTGACTCCTGGCCCAACTGTGCAATAGTGTTTTGACTCCCTTAAAAATACCCTTGAGTATAGTCTCTGACAGTCTGTTCTTTATTTTGTGCAGGACAATATCGCTGTACATAACAGATATGTTTGGAAGCCTGTTGGAGTGTAGATTTTTTGTAGGTTTTGGGTCAGGTCTTCTATATTTTTTTTTTAGAAAACAGGTATCTACAGCTCACCAGGGGACGAAGCAACCTTAGTGTCTTTTTAAGCACAGTGTGGAACCCATAGGTAGGTGTTGCGGTACAACCAATCAGCTGGAATTATTAAATGTTGTTTTTTATCTCCAGTTTTGGGATCCAGCACGATGGAAAAGAGAATGACTGTGAGCCTGTTGGAAAGCGCCCATATATTATGTCCCGACAGCTGCAATATGATCCTACTCCACTGACCTGGTCGCAGTGCAGCAAGGAATACATCACACGTTTCCTAGAGTGAGTGATCAGGTTGTAGCATTTCTCTGAAATGAGTACAACTGTGTATAGGTGTTTATGTGGAGTTTAAAGTAAATCCTGTATTATTATATTACTAAATGTAGGTCTTTGTAGTATGCTTGAGTTAATTCCCATGGAGGGGCATACGCCAAGCTTATTACTCACTTAGTATTTGGGAAAAGCTCCATTATATTCTTGTTTTCTGGAAGTGAACTTGAGTCTTGTCATATTGGCTCAGGTTTGATGCAACCTGCAGCTTTCTGCAGCTACCAGGAAGAAAGAAACCTTTCCATCAAAGACTCTGATGGAACATCATAGACCTTGCCTTTGGCCACAATGACATGTGCTTGACTTCAATGACTTGTTCAAATTCGTTATGTTCTTTTTAAGAGCAGCAATACGGTATAACTTTAACCAGAGGCTGTGGAGTGCTCTGAAGCCATTCTGCAAACCATAATGACCTCATGATATTTCTACTTTGACAAGCTATATTTTGCCTTTGTAAACCCTCCCTTACTAGATGGAGTGCTGTTTGTTAGCAGCACTTCAGCATAACTTAGCTGGAATCTGGAAGTATTATTTCCAAAGGCCATATGCAAAATTACCATTAAGAATTAGATATTGAAAGTCTGTATAGAAGTGTCAAAGAAGTGTGGGTTTAGGGTTTTTTTTAATGTGCAATTTTTGTCTTTTAGCCGCGGGTGGGGATTCTGTCTGGATGATATCCCCCAAAAAGAAGTTTTAAAGTCCCCAATCATTGCTCCTGGAGTGATTTATGATGTGCATCACCAGTGCCAGCTTCAGTATGGTTCCAATGCTACTTTCTGTGAAGATGTGGATGTAAGTGCTGTATGTTTTCCTTCATTCTCCTAATAAGAACTTAAGCTCCTTGAACAGTGTGGAAGTGCAGTCAGTGAACCTCAGTTGCTAACTACAAATGCAGCATGCTCAGAGTCTCATAGGCTAGATGTGCAGTGCAGGCATTGCCTAACACTCTTTTAATTCCGCTCTGCAGATTCCAGAAGTGAGGTGTTGCACTGTTCGCCTTGTGTTTTGCAAGACTTTTTCTGGATCTGGCCTGATATCTATTGTTAAATGCCTGTCCTTCAGCAGTGGAGTAATTTTGGTTTTAAGCGTATAATACTGATCTTAGGTAAATTATTAATGCAGCTTAAATCCCATTTTAAAAAATAAGATGCTTCAAGCTTATAGCTTTCAACTGACCAAATCATTCTGGGAACAAATCTTCAGTTCCAGGAAAAGTTTTCTGAAGAAATCAGGGTTGTGCTCTCTTCCCACATGTCCTGATTTTTCACACTCTTGATGGTCTAACTAATTAAAGGAAAGTTCAGTCCATATACCTTGAAGAATCTTTATTTTCCCATCAAACACCAGATTTTTATGTGGAAATGTGTAATTTACAAAGTACCCTGGGGTCTGTCTCACAGCACAGCAAAACAGTGTTGTGTGGAGATGTAAGGGAGCAATATAGTCACAGCAGCACAACTATCTACAAGATCTAGGAGCCACTGCAGAGTAACAGGTTATATTAGCTAAGGTGCAGCGGTATGGTATTTTAACTGTACCTAGCATGTTCAGAGCTGTTTGGTTCTGTACAGCATTTTTCTACACAGAACAGTTCAGAAGCAGTGGTTTCAAGTGCTAGTCTAGCTAAGTGATCACTAATTTTCGCTGTGTTTTGGGCAGAATTTATGCAGCAGACATTGCAAATAGCATCCAGCTTGCTTGCCCTGTTAAACACAGCTGTGGCAGAAGTGGCGTTATGGCTATCAGCAGTGCTGGAGTGTTTTTTAGGCAAGGTATTATGCACAGCTGTGGATTGGGGACTGCTGATGTTGACTGTTTATTCCATTCAGATAATTATATGAATCCTCATCTACTGTTCTGTTAGGGAGATTATTTCTGATTAATCTTCTCAGCCTTAATAGATAACATGATTACCAATGTTGAACTGCAACTACTGAATCTGAAGCAGGTATTGAAAGATTGCTTTCATTACCTGCTGTTCCAGTTTCCTCAGTAACTGTAATTTGTCTGTTGGTACAGACAGAAAATTAAAGTGTAATTTTGCAGTATTGGTTCATTCTATCCCTCCTTGGGTTTGAACCTAGTAGGCCTTTACATTCGACATCTCCTGATTAACCAATTTTACAGCTAGATGTATGTCAGAAAATTAATTACTGTCATCTCATTTTGCATTTTACTGGAAGGCCTGTGTTTTGCAGGTAGCTGCACTGGCAAGGAAAGGAATTGTGAATAGTATAGTCTGCCTGGCATGTTGAATGATCAGTATAGTCAGTTTGTCTAAGAGGTCTGACTGTTCTTTGCCTTTCCACTATTTACTTAATACTCGCTCACTGACCAGGCTACATTTGTTCAGTAACTTTTAACATCTGACTGAATTCAATCCACAGATTCTTTTTGGGGGAAGAATCTGCATTTAGCTGAAGATGCCCCAGGGTTCAGTGATTACACTTCGCGAAGACTGAGGTTTATAATTCAGATAGTAGTTTCCATGAACCATTTAGGTAGTAAGTCCTCTAAGCATCTTGTAAAGTACATAAATATTGTCCCTCTAATAAGGAAAAGAAAAGCAAAATACAGATTAGGGGGAGGAATTTTCCAAGTGGTAGGTAGATCCATAGCTTCCTATGGGACAGGCTGTAGGAGCTCAGAATCCTTATATTATTGCCCTCTCTTTATCTCCAAAACTTCCACTGACTTCAGTGAAACTGGGTTTCTTTGGATTCAACTTTCTTTAAGGCACAGACTCTGATCTCATAGATTGGGTGGAAAGTGTATACTGTATTGCTTATGATAAAAATCACTTGCCTTGCAGTGAATCCATGGTAGAGTAATGAATGTCTGGCTGCTACCTCCAAAAGCACACAGTAAACAGTGCTTTTTCTTGTACTGTTGTTATTCCAGTATTCTTGAAAATGGAAAAAAGCTCTAGTACGTGGACATCAATATGGAAAAATTCTTGCAAAGCTAAAGAATTTCCTCCGTGAACTCTTGACTTTGAAATCTATAAGTGCACCTCACAAAAATGTAACTGTCAGTGGAAAGCTGTGTTCAGTTTCTGTGCCTTTCTCTGGTATCTGAAGCACAGTGCAGGACTGCACTTTATACACTAAAAAACACAGAACATGTTCTATATACAAGAGTTAAAATAAAGGATTAATTTCATAATGAAAGAAAATTCATCAGCCAGAACACTTGGGTAGCTCTGCCTTAAGAACCTGACAATGATGGTTTCACAAAGAGTTGCTAAGTAATGCTACTCTTGAACTATAAATACGGAACTGCAAAACAACCTTTGACTTGTATACATTGCCCAAAAGGAGCTAAATGAGCCAAGATGCAATGTCCCAGACATTGTATTCCAACAGGAGATTTGGAGTGCTTTGAGATGTTCTGTACTACCAACTTTCTTTCCGGTGTTCTAGATGAAAACCAAGGTGAACACACAATGCAGAAAGTAAATAAAAGGCAACTCTCTCAAAACAGACTGTGCCCAACCTTAGCTATTTTAAATAGAAGCAGGTCAGAAACCAGCAGCCAAGTTTGCATTTCACACTTGGCCAAATGTTGCTGCTAGCTCATTGGGGCTGGATTTTTGCAAGTGCCCAGCTTCTGTATTGGGTCCCAAACCTGGCATGTTGTTTGCTCTGAGAATCGCAGTGGGAGCTGCTAGTGGGATCCTTCTTATCAGCTCCTTTCTCTGATGACACTTACAGCTGTCCCTCCTTCAGGGTGCTGCCAGCTCTGTTCCCTCTCCCAGTGCTGAACTCTGCAGTTCAAACAGCCTCAGCCAAGACCTGGCCCAGAGCCCCTGGGTTTTTGCTTCTGCTGTTGCAGTTGGGAGTACACAGTCTCTCTGACACCCCCGGTTTCTCCAACTTGGAGTGGTCTTCCACACAAAGCCCTGCTCGTTCAGGAATTCCCAAGCATGCAGGGCTCCTGCCTGTCAACCAAAAGAGAAGCTGGTGTGCATGTGAACTGAGGAGGGGGCAATAGCCCTCAATGTCTGTCCTCAACCCTCTAGAAAATAGTTCTGATTGAGTGAACAAGACTTGTCATAAGGTGGCTGCAATGTTTCTTGCCCTGCTAGCTTTGTTGGCTCTCAGGAGTTTCCATCCCTTCTGTGGAGTTGACCACTGCACGTGGAGCAGCAGCTGAAATGCTGTACTTTACTGGCAATGTACTGCATTAAACTGGCACCAGTTTCCAAGTATCTTAATATGCAAGCATTCATTAACCAGAGTCCCTACTCTACCCAGCCCACTAGGTTTGTTCCTCTGCCAGCTAGCCTGGACTGCTTCTTTTAGATCATTCCCTTGCTCTCTGCTTGGCTGATGTTTTAAGAGACCTGTGTTTTGATCTCTTTTTCCTCATCCAGTTTTGGGGCCTCCATGAATATTAACCTGGCTGTTGTACTTGGAGACATGATGTTGTTTTTACTTACCTGGCTGGCTTCTCTAACCTTCTTTGATTTCACTGTATGTTTTCAGACAGACAGGAATGCAAAACTGAACATTGTATTCATTTAGTATTCATCAGATGAAAAGAACACAAACTCTGCTCACCTTCGCTATAAACAGTAGTGCCCAAACTTTGTAAAGGCATTTTTCCTGTGTGTAGCTGGGAGCTGAGAGGCCAATGAGGAGAATATTTAAACTCACATAGTTCAGGTAATTCACTTGATATAAAGTATTCACTGTTTTGTATTTGTCAAATAGTCCCTCCTTGTCCACTAGTGAGGAGTACCTAAATTTGGACCCTTGGTGGTCCTAACTTGTGGAAAACCCTGAACAGCTGCCTCTGGAAATACAGCCCTTATACAGCTTTGTAAATGGATGTACAAAACCATGGGAGACTTGAAAATCTTGGCTGTAGGAGTTCACCTCTGCTTCAGATTGCTGCAGTTTTCTTTCTTTTCCAGAACCTTTGCCAAACACTCTGGTGCTCGGTGAAAGGCTCCTGCCGCTCCAAACTGGATGCAGCTGCGGATGGAACTCGGTGTGGAGAAAACAAGGTGACTGTGAGCTGTGCAGAGCTGAAAGCTCTGCAGGGCGCCCTGCAAAAGGGCGGTGGAGGAACCATGGGTAGCTCTACCATTGTTTAGTGTGAAGGAGGGGCATCCTGTGACATCTCCATTTAAATTTCCACTTAAGTTTTCAACCTTCAGAGACTGAAATAACAAAAAATTCACAATAACATTTTCCTGTGACAATGACCTTAAGCTGTTTGTCCTTTCTCTTCTCTCTGCAGTGGTGCTTCTCTGGTGAGTGCATTACAGTAGGCAAGACTCCCGAAGCAATCCATGGCGGATGGGGCATTTGGTCATCCTGGTCCCATTGCACAAGGACATGTGGGGCAGGAGTTCAGAGTGCAGAGAGACCATGTGATAACCCAGAGTAAGCTGAGTGCACAATCTTTTCTTACCTTTTATTCAAGATCTTTGAGGTACTTATAACATTGGAAACTCTTTTGTATGAGACTGTCATCAGCGGGTGCTACAGCAAGACAGGCGCTGAACACCCCTTCTTTCCAGTTAAGCATACTCATGTGAAATTCAGTTGGCTCACCTTTTACAATTGTCATCTCATTCTTTAATCCTTACCCTCCATGGAGCTTATTTCTACACAAAATGAAAAAAAATCCTATTATATAGCATTCAGGCTTTGCAGAAATAACAGAAATGTTGCTTTAATAATACTGCCATGAATAAATAAATGTCCTCAAACACTGGGTGAGAACAATAGCTAGCAATGTGTTCCTGAGGGAAATCAAGGACTCTCCTTTCATGTTTTGTTCTAGTCATCAGCTTTGTTTAAGCTTCAGACACATGAGCTGATAGGTACAGAACATGAAAGGCAGAATTTTCTAATACATATCTGAGTTAATGAAGACCCTACATCTCATTTTCAGAAATCACTAAGAGGGTGCCTAACAGCAGAAATCACTTGGCTTTTCTGGAAAAACTCAAACATTCTGGAAAATATGGTATTTTGGGGGAGTTAATTTGATAAGGTAATTTGTTGTGAGCTCTGCTGGGCAATGTACCAAGCACTTATTTGGGATACAGGGTTTGTCTAGATCTCTGTGCTCCATACTGACATGTTTGGGTACTTGAACATGTGAACAGTATCTCTACCTTGCCAAGGATTCAGATTCACCTTGTTATCCCATTGGAACCTGAAAGACATTGCTCTTTTAAAACTATTTTTTACCCAAAATCTCATGTCCCAATCTCAATGTTCCTTTTCTAGACCACAATTTGGAGGAGACTACTGCACTGGAGAAAGGAAACGCTATCGAATGTGTAACATTAGCCCCTGTCGCAAAGGCTTGCCAACCTTTCGTCAGATGCAGTGCAGTGAATTTGATACAGTTCCCTACCAGAATGAATTCTACCACTGGGTTCCTGTTTATAACACAGGTACAAAGCTACAAATTTTTTAATATCTTGTATAAAAAGTCAAATTTACATTTCTCATTTAAATAAGAAACCTCTATGAGGGCAAGAAGTCACTGAATTGTAAGTTTTTAATTAATTAGAGAGAAAAATCTGGTGTTCCGCCATATGCAGGTGTGCCTTTTGTGTATACACAAAGGCTGTGGTTCTCCTCTACACACAGAAGTTTTTGCAAAGCTCTGGTGATAATGGTTGCGAGTGTAACTAGCCCAGTTCCTGGGAAGACATTACACTAAGAAAAGCTGTTGAAGTCACATCGATACTAATTGTTTGGGATAGACCTAAACCATCTTTTCCAGTGCCAACCGCAAAACAAGGGGTAGTACAGTGTAGAGCTGCATGTTTGGGCCTGCAGGCACCACTGCACCCAATAAGCAGAGCTGTTCTGTTGCACAAATGTGGCTTTACTACTTCCAAACTCAGATCTGCATGGTAGGTGTACCTGGTAACACACTGAGGAAGTAATACCTCAACAGGTTCAGTATTGTACTGCCTTGTATTGTGGAGACAGAATCGATGCCTCTGCCTTATAACTTGCTTTGTAACAGCTAGTTACTAAATACAGAAGTAATAGTTATTACCATGTGGTTTGATTCATGGTGTATGCATAAATGTAAGGTGTAGATTATCCAGTAGAAACGAGCAATATAATTTTTTTATGAAAAAATAAACCAGTTAGGGAAGTGAAGCTCAAGATTCAACTTTCAATTTTGTTTGCCAATAGTATTTTTCAGCATGTTCATTGCATTTTCACAGTTATTGGCAGGGGTGAATAGGTTTCCTAAATTTCAGCTACTGTTTCAATTTCATCTAACAAATACACCATTGAAGATGAACCTGGAGCAGACAGACTTCCAGGAAAATTTCTGATGAAAGAAAATACGGTTGATAGAAAAAGACTTTTTCAGAAGGACTCCCAGTAAAACAAACCATGGTAAATGCTAACAGCCTAAGGTTAGTCCAAAGCCAAACTGATAAACCGTTTTCTCCAGTCACCTGTCACTGAAATTGGGATTCCAGTCCTCTCTGCTACTCACATGTACCACTGCAGGCTACAGCCTTGGTTCTGTTCATGTCCTCTCTAGGGCAGTGCTACAGAACTGGTAGTTCTGCACATGCATTTGTTGCAGAAGGCCTGCTTTTAAAGGGCATTAAGAATTATGAATCAAATGCTTCCTGCACACTGGAAGGCAGGTCTATGGTGTGTCCATGCCGTATTTCAAATACAGCTGATTGGATCTTTACAGACAAACCACTTCTCTTTAAAATGCTGCATTGTTGAGCCTGATATATTTCGTCTGGAAGATCCTGGGTTTCAGTGACCTTTTGCAAAATCCTTCAGATACCAAGGAAATATTTTTTCTGTGGCTTAAAAAGCTTTTTGACTGTTTTCACCTGTTTTCTCAGCAGCTAAAATTTCAGTCTAGAGTTAGATGTCTCCCCCATGATCTGTGAGGACCTTAATGTTTGCAACTTCATTCTTACATTCCATTAATAGCATTTGAAGTGTTTTCTTGCTGCTAAACTCTAACTTACAAAAATCCTGGCTTCCTCAGATAGGCAGGCTCTCCTGGGAACACTCATCTGAGCAGGGAGTTGGCCAAATCCTGTGCTGATCCTTCATCTAACATCATCATTGTATGATTGAGGGTGGGTGACTATCATGGGCACACTGCTTCCAGTTTTGTCCAACCAGCGTTACCTACTGCACTGAAATACATCTAAGAGTTTTCCTCCCATCTCAGTTTCAAATTTTCTTTCACCTTCCATTGGTTGCTAAAGGAGTCCTGGGCAAAGTAACTTCAAACAGGGTCATGAAACAGTGCTCTCTGTGAGATGGAGCAGTTTGAGCCTTTCTTGTGAGTGTTTGTCCTAAACAAACCAAGGCTTTAAACAAAAGCAAACCAACAGCCTCTTGTAAACCCCACACAAAAAAGAGTTGATGTTTCAGAGCTCTGATGACTTAATCACCATGTCTACCATATGTACATCAATCTTTGTCAGTGTACACCAGCTTCCCTTACTTTTCCCCATAACTGGTGCAATCCAATTTCAAAGACTTTTCACAGCCCTCTGTTACTACTTCAGCTTGCTGCTGAGAAGGTTTTGGCTTGTGTGGTGTGTTGACCCTGGCTGGACGCCAGGTGCCCACCAAAGCCGCTCTATCACTTCCCTCCTTATCAGGACAGGGGAGAGAAAATATAACTAAAGGCTCATGGGTCAAGGTAAGGACAGGGAGAGATCATTCACGAATTACCATTATGGGCAAAAGACTGAACTTGGGGAAAATTAATTTAATTTATTACCAATCAAATCAGAGTAGGATAATGAGAAATAAAACCAAATCTTAAAACACCTTCCCCCCGACTCCTCCCTTCTTCCCGGGCTTAACTTCACTCCCCATTTTCTCTACCTCGTCCCCTGCAGTGGCCCAGGGGGATGGGGAGTGGGGGTTGCGGTCAGTTCATCACACATTGTCTCTGCCGCTCCTTCCTCCTCAGGGGGAGGACTCCTCATGCTCTTCCCCTACTCCAGCGTGGGGTACCTCCCACGGGAGACAGTTCTCCATGAACTTCTCCAACGTGGGTCCTTCCCAGGGGCTGCAGTTCTTCACGAACTGCTCCAGCGTGGGTCCTTTCCATGGGGTGCAGTCCTTCAGGAACAGACTGCTCCAGGGTGGGTCCCCCACGGGGTCACAAGCCTGCCAGCAAACCTGCTCCAGCGTGGGCTCTTCTCTCCACGGGTCCACAGGTCCTGCCAGGAGCCTGCTGCAGCATGGGCTTCACATGGGGTCACAGCCTCCTTTGGGCATCCACCTGCTCTGGCATGGGGTCCTCTGTGGGCAGCAGTTGGATATCTGCTCCACTGTGGACCTCCATGGGCTGCAGGGGGACAGCCTGCCTCACCATGGTCTTCACCATGGGCTGCAGGGGAATCTCTGCTCCAGCGCCTGGAGCACCTCCTCCCCCTCCTTCTTCACTGCCCTTGGTGTCTGCAGAGTTGTTCCTCTCACATATCCTCACTGCTCTCTCTGGCTGCAGTTGCTGCTGTCCAGCAACTTTTTCCCCTTCTTAAATATGTTACCACAGAGGCACTACCACCATCACTGATTGGCTTGGCCTTGGCCAGCAGCGGGTCTGTCCTGGAGCCGGTTGGCACTGGCTCCATCGGACACAGGGGAAGCTTCTAGCAGCTTCTCACAGAAGCCACCCCTGTAGCCCCCACTGCTACCAAAACCTTGTCATGCAAACCCAATACAGCTTGTGGTTTATTATCAGGCATTTTAAATCCTCTCATGCTGCACATGGGATATAAGCAGAAAAGAAAATATCATGAAGCTTTCCCAAAGCCTCAGTGCACATAACAGTTTTTGTGTGGAAGCGTCTAGTTGAGGACATGAAACCCTGAACCAGACATTTTGTGACATTTTAGACATCCCATGTTCCTTCATCCTGCTGGAAAAACAGTAAATGATCTAGATGGTCACAATTCTCTCTCCTGGCTTTAATTTCATAGCTTACATAAGCCAGTTCTAATGAATGTCACATAATTAAACACTGTCATAATGTCCTTTTCTGTTGTGTAAATTGCACCTTCACAAGAGGACAAAGACTCTTTTTTGAATAGCTTATGATTTAATATAAGGTGAGATGCAACAAGCAGCTTTAACAAGCGTGGCAGAAAAGCAGTGAATGACATCTTGCTGTTACCTAGGCTAACTATATTTAAGGTTCCAACTGAGATTTTTCCCTTCTGTTTTAAATGAGTTTGGGCCTGTTGGGGGACTTACATAGTCCTGTTCTGGATTTGCCCTGGAGCACAGAAACCCCGTGTGCTCAAGCTGGAGCACCTGAGTATCCCTGGGAGTCTCAACATGAAGGGGACTTCCAGGTTCAAGGGTGGCTAAAGCATCCAGCAGCTCTGACAAGGTTATTTTCTGAATTGATCTCATGACCCAGGCCCCTACTTTGACACTTTAGTCAGACTTCAGTGCTAATCTATTTCTCTTGCCATCAGGCTGACCCCACATTTATTTATTTCATACCTTCTGACAAATTACATTTATCTGAATCTGATAGCTTCTCAGGGCTTAACTTCCATGTAGTAAGTATGAGTCCTGCACTGAATTATATAAATACCTTTCTTTTCTCAGTCAGTGCCAGGATCATCTCATGTACTGGCAGATAGGGGTTATGTTGCTAAAGTGTTTTAGATTTCATATTTCTTCCAAAATAAGGCTGTGTATCAAGTAAGATCTGTACTGATACGGTCACAGGGGCTGAGCTAACAGCATGAGATCATGTTTCTGCTGCCACTGCTTTGAAACAGAAGCCATGTAGCCCCCACTGCTACCAAAACCTTGTCATGCAAACCCAATACAGCTTGTGGTTTATTATCAGGCATTTTAAATCCTCTCATGCTGCACATGGGATATAAGCAGAAAAGAAAATATCATGAAGCTTTCCCAAAGCCTCAGTGCACATAACAGTTTTTGTGTGGAAGCGTCTAGTTGAGGACATGAAACCCTGAACCAGACATTTTGTGACATTTTAGACATCCCATGTTCCTTCATCCTGCTGGAAAAACAGTAAATGATCTAGATGGTCACAATTCTCTCTCCTGGCTTTAATTTCATAGCTTACATAAGCCAGTTCTAATGAATGTCACATAATTAAACACTGTCATAATGTCCTTTTCTGTTGTGTAAATTGCACCTTCACAAGAGGACAAAGACTCTTTTTTGAATAGCTTATGATTTAATATAAGGTGAGATGCAACAAGCAGCTTTAACAAGCGTGGCAGAAAAGCAGTGAATGACATCTTGCTGTTACCTAGGCTAACTATATTTAAGGTTCCAACTGAGATTTTTCCCTTCTGTTTTAAATGAGTTTGGGCCTGTTGGGGGACTTACATAGTCCTGTTCTGGATTTGCCCTGGAGCACAGAAACCCCGTGTGCTCAAGCTGGAGCACCTGAGTATCCCTGGGAGTCTCAACATGAAGGGGACTTCCAGGTTCAAGGGTGGCTAAAGCATCCAGCAGCTCTGACAAGGTTATTTTCTGAATTGATCTCATGACCCAGGCCCCTACTTTGACACTTTAGTCAGACTTCAGTGCTAATCTATTTCTCTTGCCATCAGGCTGACCCCACATTTATTTATTTCATACCTTCTGACAAATTACATTTATCTGAATCTGATAGCTTCTCAGGGCTTAACTTCCATGTAGTAAGTATGAGTCCTGCACTGAATTATATAAATACCTTTCTTTTCTCAGTCAGTGCCAGGATCATCTCATGTACTGGCAGATAGGGGTTATGTTGCTAAAGTGTTTTAGATTTCATATTTCTTCCAAAATAAGGCTGTGTATCAAGTAAGATCTGTACTGATACGGTCACAGGGGCTGAGCTAACAGCATGAGATCATGTTTCTGCTGCCACTGCTTTGAAATTAAGCTTTCTTTTGGACTTTCAAGCTTGGTTAAAGTGATAAAGTAGCTTCACCTCAGACTTTTTTCCCCTTTATGTCTGTGTTTGGTAATTGTCTTTTCTAATTTTTTTTGTTTTCGATTTCCTCATCCAATTCTGAGTTCTCACAGAGCTGAGGTTTTGAAGAAGCCCACCTCTTTTCTTCCTTGTGAAGTAGGAAAAAATATTGAAGCCTTATCTTCTGCTGGCAGACACATTAATCACATCCTTCTCAGTCGGGTTAAGCTGCATCCTTCCTGCATGTGAACTCATGGGAGTCAGCTGTGAGGGCAACAAATATAAATTAGGAAGGGAATATGTTCCTTTCTAGTTGTCTTCATGTTGTTCTGTTTACGCTTGGTGACTCTGAACTCCATTATAATATACACAGGGGAAAAAAATCACATGCCTGAATTTTAGAATTTTTACTCAGCTTTGCTGGCTTGCTTTCTCAGTCCCATTTGGATTACAAATAAGTCACTGGGCACTTATGTGAGCTCTGTGACTTGGGATTCCATTACATCTGGGTTTCTTCTATGTATTAGAGGATTGATCTTGTCCCTATTCAGATCAGCAGCATAATCTTGGTGCAGGATATGGGCGCTATGGATAAAAAACAGGATGTAATTTTTCTAGGCTGCTGAGTGTTGGTGGCATCTCAGCTAAAATCTTATGTCCAGCTAGGAGCAATGCACTGCCAGAAGGATGCAGCCAAACTGGAGAAGGTTTACAGGAGAGCAACATGGAAGTCAAATGATTTGAAAAACATAGTATATGGGAAAGGTTGAGAAAACCAAGTTTCGCTCTAGAAAAGAGAAGATGGAGTGAGTTAAATGCCAACTACTTGAAGAGAGTTTCTAAGGGTATATAGCATGCATACCCCTGAGCTAGTAGAGATACAGGCTAGCAAGACTACATGGCTCGGTGCAGTGTTGTGCCCGGGTCTGGAAGAAGCTGTCAAGATCCAAGCAGTTCTGTGCCCTTGTTAACTGACTTTGAAAAGCAGGACCCTGTGGTCTTATCAGCTCAGTTTCAATGTAGCTCTTCTGCTTTCAAACTTGGATTTGGCATCAAGTTTTCTGTCACTGTACTTCGTACTGCAACTTCCCATCCCCTCCACTCAAGCAGTACAGGAATCCCCAGAGAGAGCTGGATCCAGCAGTTCTTCATGTCCATAAAAGGTAGGACAAGCAGAAACAGCCAAAACAGCATGGGGGAACTTCAGGTTACACATTAAGAAATCTTCATTGCCGTACGAGCATTTAAACATTACAGCAGCTTACCTAGAGGGTTTGAGGAATGAATATTATCATTGTAGGTATAAATGCAATCCAAGCAGGAGCAGTCTAAGTGGCTTTGATCCTACTTTGGTGTGGAAGGATGGGTAAAACCCTGTAGGCTTTACCCAGGCAGAAATCAGCTTTGTTTAAATAGGAATTCAGTGTGCTTTTTCTGAACAAGGATTATGTGAGCATGGTCATAGAATCATAGAATCATTAAGGTTGGAAAAGACCTCTAAGATCATCAAGTCCAACCGTCGACCCAACACTGCCATGCCCACTAAACCATGTCCCTAAGTGCCTCATCTACACGTCTTTTAAATACTTCCAGGGACGGGGACTCAACCACTTTCCTGGGCAGCCTCTTCCAATGTTTAACCACTCTTTCAGTAAAGAAATTTTTCCTCA
>NW_008795938.1:2929010-2929793 GCF_000699145.1 Aptenodytes forsteri
CATCCAATAAAGGATGGAGATTTTCCTTGGCTCTCTTCTTGTCATTAATATATTTGTAAAAACTTTTTTTGTTGTCTTTAACGACAGCGGCCAGATTGCGTTCTAGCTGGGCTTTTGCCTTTCTCATTTCCTCTCTGCATGACCTAACGAGATCCCTGTACTCTTCTTGAGTCGCCTGCCCCTTCTCCCACAAGTGGTAAACTCAATGGTGGTCATTACTGAGTGTTCACAGATTGGATCTAGTATTTCATGCACATGATGGATTGCAAGAATTTCTGTATATTTTGGTCTAAAAGTTACTAAGATGACAGCCTTTTTGTTAAAGTCTCATCACAAATTAATCAAATTTGCTGAAGTAACTGAAACTAAACCAGCTTCTTTAATGAGTTCCTTCTGAGCAACCCTAGTGCTCATACTGATCTCAGTTTAGTCTATTTAGATTTTCCAGACTGAAATAAGATTTAGAAAATCTGAATTAAATGCCAGTCTTTGCTTTCAAGTTCTTCCATCATTTTGGGAAATGTAACTTATGGATGAAATGTAACTCGGGAAACATAATCCCCATTTTTAAAAAGGGGAAAAAGGAAGACCTGGGGAACTACAGGCCAGTCAGTGTCACGTCTGTGCCTGGGAAGACCATGGAACAGATCCTCCTGGAAGCTATGCTAAGGCACATGGAGGACAGGGAGGTGATTCGAGACAGCCAGCGTGGCTTCTCCAAGGGCAAGTCCTGCCTGACCAACCTAGTGGCCTTCTATGATGGAGTGACTACATCAGTGGACA
>NW_008795938.1:2930514-2932986 GCF_000699145.1 Aptenodytes forsteri
ATAAAAAAGATGGCGGCAAACTTTTTAGCAGGGCCTGTTGCGACAGGACAAGGGGGAATGGCTTTAAACTAAAGGGGGGGTAGATTTAGACTAGCTATAAGGAAGAAATTTTTTACGCTGAGGGTGGTGAAGCACTGGCACAGGTTGCCCAGAGAGGTGGTGGATGCCCAGTCCCTGGAAACATTCCAGATGAGGTTGGACGGGGCTCTGAGCAACCTGATCTAGTTGAAGATGTCCCTGCCCACGGCAGGGCGGGTGGGCTAGATGACCTTTAGAGGTCCCTTCCAACCCAAACTATTCTATGATTCTATGACTTATTTTCCTTGTGTGTCAGTTATCTATCTGAAAATAGGAGATAAAAGTACTTTCTACATCTCTATCTGTTTCGTGTTTAAAATATTAGACTTTTTGAGGACAGTGGCTGATTCTGGTATGGTTTATTTACAGTCCTAGAATAATGGAGCCCTGATCTTTTGCCAGGTCCCTGAGCTCAGCTGTAAAATAATAATAACAATAATGATGATAGATAAGTAAATAATTTTAGAAAATGAATGGCTAATACAGTGCTAGGATAATTTTCTCAGTGATGCCCTAACCAGCCTTCAATGCAGATGAAATACCAAAATAACTTGGAGAATGATGGCAGGAGTATAAATATTGGATAGGATTGAGTTTGTGGGGAGGGAGAAATATCCTCTCATTTCCAGTGGGGCTCAGTAGAAAACTGTTAAGAAGAAAAGCAATACAAAATTTGTGGGTACAGGTAGGATCTAATTTTAGATCAGTTACTACAATTAGGAAAACCAGGAAAGCTTTCATGCCTAGAAAGCCCTTCTTTGAATCATGAACCTTTGCAAGTCTGAAAGGTTGCTTGTTATTTATTTTTACTTTTTATTTTGGCTTAGTAAGGGAGTTGTCTTTCTCTACAAACTTTTTCTGAGTTATATACTTAGAGCATCATAGTTACGACAGGAATATGTCAGCAGTCAGCACTGCCTGCTTTTTCTTGTTCAGTGATTCCTGAAGTGAAATTGGATACCATCTTGCTTGTTATGTCAACACACAGCTAGGGAGGAGCTACAGATATCAAACTGCTGCTCGATGTATTTCATGAGGAACAATGTAAAAGCTGAAATGGCTTTGTGCAAAGCCTGTGTCCGTCAGGATCAATTCTGAGCCGGTAACAGACTAGCTGGAATTCTGGGATTCTCCTTTCCATAAGGGTATTGTGCTTTGTGTTTAAGAAATGGTGCACTGAGAAGGTAAGCAAGGTGAAATATAATTTAGAGCACTGAGGTAATCAAATTAGCCACATGGCCAGAAAAACGTTTCTGCAGATAGAAGTAACATTACTTATATCGCTTATCATGACAGCTCTTATCAGAACAACTGATGGATGTTATGGCTGGCAGTTTTCACAGAGGGGCTGAGGGCTGATAAGGATTACAAACTTAATGTTCTTGCCCCAGACTCTTTTGTAGCTCTATCTCTGTCGATATTCTTGAACATGACTCACATCACCTTGAATTCCACCAATTTTATAACCTTGGTCCATGTGTGTCCTCTGCCTCTAATCACTCTATTGCCCTTTACAAAGGCATCTTTGTTTGAGAAGCCACAAGCACAACATTGTTGTCAGTCCTAAGATGCCATTTTAACTCTACTGACAAAAGGGAAAGCACAAAACTCCTCATTAAGGTTTTGGATTTCCTGTAGTGTCCCTTTTTTGGATCCCAGTTCTGCAGAGATCCTGTTTACATGAATGAGATTCATAGTTTTAAAGCTCAGGCTGTGTAGGTGTCAGTCCTTGAGCTGCAAGCACTTTGGGGGCAGGAGCTGCTGTCGCTTTTGTGCACTGCGTGGTGCTGTGTATATGTTGGTGCTGTACAAACCAGAGCAATGAGAGTGCATTTCCCCCTTCAAAAGAATAAACCCTTTTGTAGGAAATTTTTTAGTTTCTTTGCATTACCAAAAGTTTGAATTTCTCTCATTACTAGAAATTCCTCTAATTTTAAACACAGTTCTTTGCATGACACAAGCCATGTCAACAAAGGAGGAAGGGGAGAAAGAGGGAGAAAGAAATTCATTAGCCAGGGTGTAGATGTATAGTTACCCTGCATTCCTCTGAGACCAAGGGAGCGGCTTTTGTTGGCTCTGTCAGGCACAGGATGAAACTGTCACTCAGCAGAGGCACCTCTGCAGCACACAGGGAGATTATATTAAAAGGGCTCAATAATGGTGCCTTGAGGTCCCTACTGACTGACGGTTTTAAGGCCCACTGCTTTGCTCAGCAAAGCATATCAGCTTGCTGAGCATGAACAAATTGCTTTAGCACCTGGCTAGACTGGGGTCTTGGAATAGACCAAAACCAGAAGACAGGTCCACTGTTGCTGTCCCTCATTGATGTGACAGTGGGTGATTTTTTTTTTTTTTTTTTTTTTGGTAATATTTTTTGGCTTCGGGGGGGGGTTC
>NW_008795938.1:2933316-2949435 GCF_000699145.1 Aptenodytes forsteri
TGTTTTTTTTTTTTTTTTTTTTTTTTGTCAGATATATCTGGCTCTGCTGGAGGTTTTCCAGGGAGTGATATAAAGGCAGGGATTATACCTGTCTTTGCTTTGACCCTGGTTTCAGTTCTAACTCATCTTCCATGTACACAACTTATTTATCAAACTTGTGTCCTTTGACTCTCTGAAGCCTGGCTTTCAAAATGTCCCATTGCCAAGGGCCAGTGTCTGTGAGGCAGGGCAGTGTGTGTTTGGCTTTTCTCACTCTGTGGATGGAATAGACTAAGGCTGGTCCATTGCAGAAAATCTTGTTTCAGAGACCCACAGATTGATTTTGCTACAGTTTTTCTTTTCCCTGTTGCTTCTGTGCACATCTATCCAAGAACAGCCTGGGTCTGTCAGACCCACCAATATTATCCCCATTTCATAAGTTGCCAAGCAGGAAAAAAGTCCAGTGTTTAAAATAATTTATTAAGTGCCAACAGATAGCTGAAAATAAGCAGTGATGTGACACTACTGACATGCAGAAGATCAGAAGCAACCATTTGACTGCTCTCTGAGAGAGGCTGGCAGCAGTGATGAACAGTTACAAATTATCTCTGAAATCAGTCATCAGCTGGTGGAAAACCGTTGCTTGTTAGCGTCCTTGGCAATCTTACTCCCAGATTCCTCCTTTTCCCTCGCTAATGACTGTGGGTTTTGCTGGTTTCCCATTCCTTTATCCATCACAGCTGATGGCCTCATTACGGCTCGACTCAGCCAGCTGGCTGTTAACGTACCAGTGATGGAGAGCATGGAGGCATGAGGGCACCAGCCTCCAGCTGCTTCCTAGAAGTCCACAAGTGCTATTTATCAGGCCTGTGTCACTCTGTTAGTAATAGGACCCTGGCTCCCTGGCTCTGCTAACTGCTTCTAATTAGCACATTTCTGTCAGCAAATGCCAGGGAAAGTGAATGGATGGAGCAGTAAAGACATACCGTCATTCCCTGTGCATTACAGTTCAATGTCCCACTGAAGTATTTTCTGAGAAAGTCTCTTTGTTTTCCTTTCAGCAAATCCCTGCGAGCTCCACTGTCGCCCAATAGATGGCCATTTTTCAGAGAAGATGCTTGATGCAGTGACTGATGGTACTCCTTGCTTTGAAGGAAGACACAGCTGAGATATCTGTATTAATGGATGGCATGTGTAAGGTATTGGGTATGTTTGCATGTTTCTTTCTCTACAATTTTATTTTATAAAGTTATGGGAAAACGTTTAACAAATTTTTTGGAGGATCGAGGCCAAGTACTCCATTTTATCACATTTTTAATGACCGTGGAAACAGGTTTATAGAAACAGCTTTTCCAAGTAGACATAAGAGGAATTTCCATCCTTTTTAATGAATCCATTAGACTGAGTGCTAATTACTTTTGGTACCTTTTAACTCCTCTCTTCTTCTTCTGCTATTTTAAAACATCAATTTAAGAAAATCTGTTTGTTTCTAATGAGATGTTTTCACAAAGGATTGTAGCTTTAGGGTTGTTATTGGTGTCACCACTGTCTGTGGGCTTTTTATGAAAATGCAATTTAACATTACACATTACGTAGCAGTTCTGAACTGACTTGTAATAGGATCAGACGTTTGCACTTGAAGGCAGTAAAAATTATTTTAGTTTACAATAGTAAATTGAATAACACTACAATGAGATAACGGGCAAACACGGAGTATATGGTTCAATAATGTTCTGTTTATTGAAGAATAAGTATAAAGTTCTCTGCATATTCTGCATGTTGACAGTAGGTTTCCAGGATGATGTGCGCATTTGTGGCATTTGAAGGTTTGTTTTGTAAATGCTGTAACACCCACAGTCTCAGCATTGGTTTTAGTGAATTTCTTATAAATAAAATGAGTACTTTACTTGTAGGGGTTGTATTTACAACTATGCTTTATTTCTTCAAACTGGGGATTTGCGTCCTGTACCCCCTTGAAGCCTGATAGTTTTTTTGCTTTTAACATCTTTGGAAACAAAAGCAGGACTTGGTGTCTTGTGGAAACTATATTAGCTTACCATAGGGAGCTTGGGATTGTATGTCCTAATTCATTGAGTCATATAAAAATGCAACTAGAAGGGACTTGAAGAAGTCATCTGTTTCATCCCTTTATAGAATCATGTTCCTTTTTTGACATTTTTCACATTCTTTTCTTAAAGACTTCTAGTGACGGAAACTCCAAATTTTTAATAGGTCATTGGTATACCCTCTCTGAAGACTTTCTATTTTAGTAGAATGCCAGTGCCTCAGAGCAGCAATAAAAGATTTGTTTTAAGCTTTCCTTGCAGGACATGCATTTGTGAAAGGGAGTTACCAAGACCCTGCTCAAATTCACAGTGAAGAGATTCTGCTTGACTTTGCTGAGAGCCAGGATGGGCCTTTTAACTGTGATGGTGAAAGTCCTGACCTGGCCCTGAGCACTTCAAGCCAGATGGAAACACATCTTTAGCATATTGAAACGTGTAGTAAATGTCGCATACCATATCAGTGCTTTTGACCTTCACTTGGAAGAGGCCAAGTGCTAAACTCAGAAGGCTGTCTTTGTGATGTTACACTTTCATTTTCTGATTTCCAGCCCAAATGGACTGGGATCACTATGGTTAATTTTAGTTTCTGTATGCTTTCTGTATTGAACCTTGCCTGTGACAATTCAAATTTATACCTATTTTATAAATAGCAAAACTTAGTTCATCAGAGGTGATAGATCAGAGGCGAAAGGAAAGCTAATTCTAACTGCAGTTTGTAGATACTAGATATACTTTAGCATTAATAGTTCTGGGGACTCAAAGCCTTTCTGAAAATTTCCTCTAAGGTACTGGTGCTATCATAGATACAGATATGTGAGCATTTCACATATTGACTACTGCTTCACATCTTCTGACAAACAGATTTAATTGGAGTCGGAATCACAGAGTGAACAATATAACCATGCAACTGCCACAAATGAGATCAAATGGTGAATAGGTAACCCAAATAGCTCACACTTCTGAAAGACAGTGTGCTTTTATCTGAAATAGGTACCTTACATAACACCTGAGGAGAAGCTTTTTCAAGTATCTCCATATAATTCACTAGTATTTTAGTCCAGCTAGTTAAACACAATACATAACACACAGGTTACGGTGAATAAATCTGGAAACGCATTTAATATAATTAGTCTGGTACATCATTCTTGTACTCCGAGAGCAACATGTTGCTAATGATGTGAAAAAGGAGTTCACAAACATTAATGGCAATGACTGTGAAAGCCCTGTTCTGGTTTTCAGTACTATATCTCACAAAAGCACTTTGCATTTGTTCTGAGTACTAAAATAATACTTAGGTCTGAAATTGAGTGAAAAATTAAAATGGTGAGATGTGGTATATTAGATCCACTGTCCATATCGCTCAGATGTGTTCGGTGTGCAGAGTAGTTCTTTTTTAACAACCAAGTTTGGAGTTTTCCTAGTGGATAGGTTGAAGCAAGATAGATAGACTCAGATTCAGTCAAGAATTTAATCTCCTAAATTCAGCTGATTTCAATCTGATTTTGCAGTTTGCCATGGTTTTGTTCAGAGCAATCAGAGAAATTTGTCTTACCTTGATGGCTAAATGTGGATTGAGATGCCTCATTTTAGCTACCTGAGGTATAATGGATGCTTTCCTAGACACCTTGGCAAAGCTATAATGTGCATCTTCTAGTGGGAAGTAAGTATGGACAGACATTAGTGCTGATTCACTTGGCCCTTGCAATTTGTTCAATATATGGGTCCTAATTTTTTAGAAGTGCTGCCTATGCCTCAGTGCAGAAGGAAGCCTTACTGGTGAGGTGTTGGTATGGTATTCCTTTAGAACTTGCCTCATCAATTCAGAGACAAGTTAAAATTGTTAACTCATTTGAGGGCCCGGCATATAAAATAGCTGGGTCCTCTCTCAGCTTTGTCCTTACACAGGAGTTCCCTAAATACATGTAATGCTGTTAAATCACTCAATGCTGGAACCAGTGGCTGCAAAGGGGGATCTCAAAGCTAGGTGTCTACAGTTGCAACCGTGTTTTGTTTCAGGTGGTGCTAATAAGGAGACGAGAGATGTGGTGTCCTTAATCCTTTTATTGTATTTGCACCTAGCCTGGCCTTCCTTCAGGTACCTTCTTAGACCCCCTCCTGTCATGATGTCTGACTTACAAACAGCTTTGAGTGGAGGCAGTCAATAAGATCTGTCAGCAATTTAACCTAAAATCATCAAGATATACCATGACTGGTTTGCTATTTATCCATATTCCTCCACACTCATCATTTGAGTGTCACTTACTTCCCTTTATTTAGAAGACCTTCAAAGCACGTATCCTGTCTTCCCATGTTTTAAATTATACATCACAAGTGCACTCTTAGTTCTTACTAGAGCAGTCGGTTGCTCCCCCAGTGTTAATAAACAAAGATACTGCCACCAGAGTATGTTTGTTGAGCAGTGATACGTACATGGCTGAGGAGTTTGGTCAAATACAAGCCATGGCATCATCAAAAATTGAAGGCTTATGTGGTGTACGCACTGAGAGCATGCAGACACTGAGGGTGGAGGACCTGGCATCTCTGCTGTTTCTAACAGGCATTCATCTCCCACTCAGAATTTAAACAGGCTTAAATGACCTTCAGTCATGCAAATCTGTGAGCTGTTCTCTGTGGTAATTCACGATTGTTGTTGAGAGATTAACACTGTATCGGAGAATTACACAGCTGTAGTACAAGGGAGGAAAGTGTTTTTTTCTCATGCTGAAAAGCAGATTACACATCTGAGATTTTTTGTACTAGCTTTACTACCTCTCACTATGGTTCAACCTTCTCCTCCCACTGCTAGCCCAACAGGACATTGATTCAGACCCATCTAGACAAATTAGAACAGAAATAGGCACACCAGGACACATTTCTCCCCATTCAAGGCAATGTCATGGCCAACATGACATGAACATGATTTCTTTATTTGGAGACCAGTGGAGGAGACAAACTGAAGGAAGAGCTTAAAAGTGCAGTGTAGCGTCCACGAAACTTTGATAGTCAGGCAGTACATCCAGGCCGTACCCTTCAGTGACAGCAAGGACTTTTTGTATCTGCCCCCCGCTGCCAATCTGACACAGAAGTCTCTCCCTCTGGAAGTGGCAAAAGGGTAATATCTCTGGCTGTTTTCCCTTTAGTCACTGAGCAGCAGGAAAGAAATTGTTTCACCTTCCTGTAATGCAGCCAGGCAATTCAGGTCATTATTTCTGCCTCCACACTGTGTGCTGGGACCAGAAATAAAGCTAGTCTCGGGTACGTCAAAAAGGCTTTTGGTGAATGGGGCAATGGCAAAGGGCTGCATGGAGCGATGCTAATTTGCTCTGCACATGCTATGGCACACAGTGGTTGCTGTAGCACAGCATGTTTCACTGGCAGAGGGTACACAAGGACAAATGTGTGCAAAAGAATCAGAGCCTAATTGCTGCTGATTTTTTTTCTTGTTTTATAACCTGCATTTAGTCTCCAGATCCCTTTTAAGAGGCAATTTGGCAGAAATTTGAGGCACATTATTTAAAGCAGTTTTAGAAAATACGGCTACTGTGTATCTAGAAGAATCAGAAGAATGAGGAAAGCAAGTAAAAGGGAGAAGGAAGCATCTAGACATGAATCTAATGGATGACAAAAATAATGTGTGGAGTGGGAAAGCAAAACATGGCCTGGAAAGTTCATGTAAATGTACTTAGAATGAATGACTGCTGGAGCTGTTTATTCTGACATATGAGAATATACATTTTATGATGGTCATTAATAACCTTGTAAGATGAGGCCCTGTTGCTAGATATGAAGGTCATTGCACCACCAGCAGCACCCCAGAGTTAGGGAATTAAGTGAAGGCTTTGTTTACTGTGATACAGTAAATTGCCTGCCCTGCCACAGTTGTCTGCAGTGCCTCATTCTTGGGGATCCCTGCATGCCACCCTGCTGCGTGTATAGGTAAGACTGTGATGTCTGATCAAATACAAACTATGTTTCAAATATCAGAGGAAAAACAAAATACAAGCTTCTGTGGTTATAACTGGAAGGGACAAAGGGATTCCCTTCATGTCATAACGATGTCATTTTTATGCCATGGATGTGTTGCTAAAGGAAATGTATGGCCAAGTGGGAAAGATCCGAGTTGATTCTGACTGAGCTGATACAGAGTACAGGCCCACACAGAGACTTTAATGGGCACCCCAAAGGCAGGAAAGTGATGATACTGTGGTGCTGCCACCGGACTCATTTGCTAGTGCCAGTGCAGTAGTTCAGGACTAATTTGTTCAGCGTTTGGGGATTTTTACGCTACACAGTACTCACAAGGGAAATATGCTCAGTGATGTTGATTTCACAATGTCTGATTGACAGCCTGAACTATATAAATTATTTCTAGGTGCAACCACTCAAACAAGCATGAACAGTAAATAAAGATAGAATCGTAGAATCGTTTAGGTTGGAAAAGACCTCTAAGATCATCAAGCCCACCCGTCACCCCAACCCCACCATGCCCACTAAACCATGTCCCAAACCCCACATCTACACGTCTTTTAAATACCTCCAGGGATGGGGACTCCACCACTTCCCTGGGCAGCCTGGTCCAATGTTTAACCACTCTTTCAGTAAAGAAATTTTTCCTAACATCCAATCTAAACCTCCCCTGGCGCAACTTGAGGCCATTTCCTCTCGTCCTATCACTTGTTACTTCGGAGAAAAGACCAACACCCACCTCGCTACAACCTCCTTTCAGGTAGTTGTAGAGAGCCATGAGGTCTCCCCTCAGCCTCCTTTTCTCCAGGCTAAACAACCCCAGTTCCCTCAGCCGCTCCTCATAAGACTTGTGCTCCAGACCCTTCACCAGCCTCGTTGCCCTTCTCTGGACACGCTCCAGCACCTCAACGTCCTTCTTGTAGTGAGGGGCCCAAAACTGAACACAGTATTCGAGGTGCGGCCTCACCAGTGCCGAGTACAGGGGCACCATCACTTCCCTCCTCCTGCTGGCCACACTATTTCTGATACAGGCCAGGATGCCATTGGCCTTCTTGGCCACCTGGGCACACTGCCGGCTCATGTTCAGCCGGCTGTCGACCAACACCCCCAGGTCCTTCTCGGCCGGGCAGCTTTCCAGCCACTCTTCCCCAAGCCTGTAGCGCTGCATGGGGTTGTTGTGGCCGAAGTGCAGGACCCAGCACTTGGCCTTGTTGAACCTCATACAGTTGGCCTCGGCCCATCAATCCAGCCTGTCCAGGTCCCTCTGCAGAGCCTTCCTACCCTCGAGCAGATCAGCACTCCTGCCCAACTTGGTGTCGTCTGCAAGCTTACTGAGGGTGCACTCGATCCCCTCATCCAGATCATCGATAAAGATATTAAACAAGACCGGCCCCAAAACTGAGCCCTGGGGAACACCGCTCGTGACCGGCCGCCAACTGGATGGAACTCCATTCACCACAACTCTCTGGGCCCGGCTGTCCAGCCAGTTTTTGACCCAGCGCAGAGTCCACCTGTCTAAGCCGTGAGCCGCCAGCTTCTCGAGGAGAATGCTGTGGGAGACAGTGTCAAAGGCCTTGCTGAAGTCCAGGTAGACCACATCCACAGCCTTTCCCTCATCCACTAGGTGGGTCACCTGGTCATAGAAGGAGATCAGGAGATCATCGAGTCCAACCGTTGACCCAACACCACCATGCCCACTAAACCATGTCCCTAAGCGCCTCATCTACACGTCTTTTAAATACCTCCAGGGGTGGTGACTCAACCACTTCCCTGGACAGCCTATGAACAGATGAACAGAAACCTTTTCAAGAACACACATTTTCTACCAGAAAATGCTAATTTGGCAAAAATGATACAATTTGAAGGCAAGTTATTCATTTTAAGAAGTTCAAAAAAGAAGCTCCAGAACACTCGTTAATAATATTTTATAATAGCAAAACATGAAATGTAAGGGTTCCATTTCCAGATTTTCCCCAACTTTCTGTTTAATAGTGAATGTGTGCATAGAATAGAAAATAAACTTCAACTTTCAGGACTCTCCGGAGAGACTGGTTACTCCTCTGGTCTAATAATAAACCTGATAACAATGACTTTACTAACTGTTTGTAGATGATTAACGAATGTATTGATAATACAGTAAATATACTGCAGAATGCATCTCTTTAAGAAAATAGCTACGCACCTACCTCTTTAAATTCTTAGGAAGTGTTAAATATAAACTGCAGTGCAACTGTAGATAGCAGGTGAAGAGTCAGATCTGAACACTTGGCAAGATAAAGAAGCATCCTACACTTATTGCAGTGGCCTCTGTGTACTTTGAATACTTCATTAAATCCATCCTTGGTCAAATACGTACATGCTTGGAGGCAAAAATGTAGTCACCTTCTTAACATGTGCTTATCTCTGTAACATTCTGTACTGCTCACAAACGTGGTCCTTGGTGCCGAGATGTGTCTGTGTGAAAGACATTACAAAACCTTCTCTTTTTTGAAAGTAGCCTTGGCTGAACGGAGAGATAAGCTGAGGCTGCTACAGAACCTTTTGGCATGGCCATTGTTTTTCAGAGCAGGTATCAAAGGTTCTGGCTAAGTGTTGGCATTAAGTGATGGATGAGTCTTTTTTGAATCCTCTGTGAAAATTCAAGTGACATGGTTTAACACTGTTTGTAACTTGAGGCCTTTCCTTGCTTCCGGTTTTGCAGCTTCTCTAGCTGTTCATTAAATCACTGGTGCAGAGAGGAAAAGTTCAGCTGTTTCTTGAGCTGAAAATGATGGAAAAATATTAGAGAATGCAGGAGCCTTTATACCTAGATTAGTCTAATAGATGGATTTTCCTGTCAGAAGCTTACAGAAGATTACAGTAGCTGATGTACTGAAGGTAAAATAAGATCAGAATCAAAAGAGGGGATACCCAGATTTTCATATATCAAGAAGGTGTTAGAGAAGTTGGCAAGTATCGCACCTGAAGGCTTATTTCGAGAAAAATCAGCTGAGAAAAACTTTACATACCACCGGACTTATGGCTATTCATCTAAATCACAGGCCTCCAGATACCTTAGATACTATTAACAACCATTAAGTGTTGGACAGGTTGTGTTCTGCAACCTTGCTAGTTTTTAAAGACAGGCAAAAACCACCCCAAAACCAAATTAAGATCTTGTTGAAGTTTAAAGGCATTAGCGCACAGAATTTTTGGTTTGAGCAAAGAATAAGTTTTGTCCTGACTCAGTATGAATAAATTTTTCTCTTGCTTTCTCCCTATAGCAAGCATGAACTGGAAAATCAGTCTTTACCAGAACTTTATCTTGACCCATTCCCCAATACTGGCAAGCTGGAGAAGCAGCTGTCATGGGTATAAAACTTCAGGTCTGCTGAAGAGTTTCTCTTTACCAGGGGGTTTTACTGCAGTAGAGGTTCTACACTGTCTGATGGCCACAAAAAGCTGACACAGAGATTTCAGTTCTGTTACTGCATTGTATTCCTGGGAATCCATGCATGCTTCTACGACATACGAAAGCAGACACAAACCCTAGATGTTTTGGCCAATCCTAGATGTTGAGGCCATTTGGGTGGCATGTTTCCATCTCAAGTAACTGGTCACTACTGTATGTTTCATGACATGGTGGTGTTTGTTGCTTGTTTGTTTGTTTTTCACCTTCATATTATACACGAGTTTGACCTAGATATAACAATCTCTACTATTTTGTTTATATAGGATATATACTCTTCCACAAAATTGATTCTTCCCCTTCTTAGAAGAGCAGAGTCCACTGAAGGCAGCAATACATGAGCTCTGAGAATTTCATTGTGGAGGCCACATTTATTCTGAAACTGTTTTTCCTTCTAGGCTGTTGGCTGTGATTATGAGATAAATTCCAACGCAACTGAAGACCAGTGTGGAGTTTGCCTGGGAGACGGCTCTGATTGTCATACAGTGAAGATGATGTTTAATCAAAGTGAAGGATTTGGTAAAATGGGTTCTTTTTTTAAACTCTTCAGTTGGTGAAGTCATTTCTCTACATAAAAAGGATTAAGCGCTTCTCATTGCAAACTGAGTGATCTATCTGTGTAGGAAATTGTAAATGAATGTTTCACAGTGAATCATGCTTCTGCCAGAAAAGATCTGTGGTCTGTGCTTTTTAAGTTCATCTTGTCTAATAAAAATTATGTCAGAGACCAACAGGCCTACGCAAGTTATGCAGATAATAATAAAACCCAAAATAGCAAGTGCATTTACAAAGTGAATGTAATTTACCACCTTTAAAAATCTGGACCAAAACTCTGGACAGCATAAAGCACCAAGAAAATGCTGGAGTGAGTAGTTTGGGGATTCATTTCTAAGTGTCATAAATCTGATACCATTGGCTCTGGTGACCATGTGCCACCTCTTCCCCACGCAGAACTTGGCACTTCTAGTTACTCTAAAATTTTCTGTGGAATGCCTCTGGCTTGAAAGCGGAGAAGAGTAACTCCCTGCAGGGTTAAGGTGGTCTGAATCAGCACTCGGAGGACTGAGCCTTTCTTCACTGACGGCAGTGAGACATTCAGGCTTTAAGTTGCCTTGTGTGGGATGAATGGGAGCCAGAGAGTCTAGAAGAGGCAGTGGGAGTCTTAAATGAGAACCATGGCGGTGAGCTGGAGATGGAAGAGACAGCCAGGATGAACAGCTTTGGATGGGAAACCAGGACAGGAGGGGGAGAGGTGGGAAGACGGGGCACTGGAGAGTGTGCTTAGAGCAAGGTCTGTGGCTGAAGAAGGAGGCTGGTGCAGAGATGAGAAGTCTCAAGAGCAATAATTGGTACCGTGCTAATGAGGAGGGATAAACTGTGGTGAGGGTGTGGCTTTGACTGGCTTTTGGGTTTGTGGGTTTTTTTCCATAAAATAATTCTGATTTGCACAAATATGATTTGTGCTAATAATTTAGAGCTGGTTTGATAAGATTTTCCAAAGTTTGGGGGAAAAGCACTTTCAATATTTCAGTTTTTTTTCTGTACTGTGTACTTGGATTTGCTTTCCTCTGTTCCATGTCCCACAGGTGAACTGTGAAGATGCCTGCAACCATGCAGCAGTGCAGGTTGTATATGTGTGTGAGACTTACAAAGGAAAATCTAGAGCTCCCTCTCCTCCAATACTACAGTAATCCTCCAGCCTCTGATCGTTTGCTTTACTACTCTAAAATTCGCTCTGCCTTTGACTGTGTGTGGGTTTTCCAAGGCTGCAGATGATGTGAAGTTTATTTTCAAATAACAGTTTTACTAAAAAGTTCCAATACTGTAACACATGGGAGGATAAGTGCATCTTATTTTATTTAAATTCATTTTGTGTTTTATCTTCACTTAGTTTTTCCTTGCCCCAAGATTCAATAAGCCTCACTGATGGATACTGCTTAGGGATACTGAGTGTTAAGTAAAATTATTTCACTGCTTTCTTTAGATTCAGTAAAAAATTGATTGATTCTGCAGATTCTTTCCCTTCTACAGATGTTGACTCTGTTGCAGACAAAATAAGGAAAAGTGTCAGGAAAGGCAGAGGTTGGTGGGCTCTTCAGCTTTTAAGACAACATGTGGATCTTGCTGATGTTCACAGGTGTTAAACTGAGAACAGGAAAATGGTTTTGTTTGCAATATCTGGCTTCTTTTTGTCTCTGACAGGTACTGTGGTGCTCTGTCTGGCAGTACAGATTTATGACAGAGTGGCTATTGAACAGTTTATGTAAACATAAAGACTTCAGGCTCATAAATTCAGTATAGGTAACTAAACTGGACCAAAGCATGCTGCCAGTCACTGGCAAGGAAGATTTGAAGAGTTTTTTCTGTTTAATGGCACAGAAAAATACAAAATCAAAGCTTATTTTGATTTAAAGCTTTATTCAGAACCTAAGTCCAGAAGGGCCTTTCCTGGGTCTGGTGCTGCAGCAGTGTGTATTCTGTCTGCAAGTTGACTAAGTTGCCAGGTCAGACTAATGAAATGCTAGGAAAGAGTTTTAATAATTCAGCCTTTCACTGCAGGGCAGGGTGATCAGTTTTACCTGAAGTCTTACTGCCTCATGTTCGAAAAGAAAAGTTTTAAAATCTCTATTATTACTTGGTTTTTCTTTAAAATTCTTTGTCTTTCCTGTCTATGCAAAATGGGAATAGTGGTCCAGGGACACCCAACACAGCCACAGGAATGGCAGCATCATCTGTGTAATGGATTCCATTAGAGCTTCATGATGGAAAACAAATCAGAGGTCTGATGTGCACGAATGGTCTCAGCTGTTGACACTAATATTAGCAAGTACCTGGTCTGCACCTTGTTTTCAGGAGTTTCATTTGAAAATCATTGAAGTGGCTTCAGCTGAACTCTGATGGCAGAAAGGTTGCAACATGAGCAGAGCATTGAAAAGCAAGGTCTAGGCCTGGGCAAAGAAGTCACAAGCTCTCCTGTTGTTAAGGTAGAAGAAGTCCGGTTTTATTTTGAGGTATTTAAAAGTGGAAATCTCTGTTCTTATTGAAGTTGTGATGGCTGCAAAGGAGTATTACTGTGTACAGCATAACATTTGCAAGGTGTGCAAACTCTTTTGGAAGGAGAATAAATTGCACTGCTGGATGAGGAGAAGCATTGGGGTAGGAGAAAGACTGAGGCACAAGGGACAGGGATTTAGGACTGTGGCAAGTGCAGGGAGCGTGGAGTAAATGGATAACAAAAAGGGGGAATGAGGTTGTGAGGATCAGACAAAGGGATGTGCCGGGGAAGGAGGAGTGGCTAGGAAACAAGTGGTGGTCAGAAGGATGGGTGATAGTCCTGTCTTCACCCCTTTGTGTGTGTAGGGGGAAATGAATTTTCCAGCTTTCAGTAGCAAGGGGACAATGCATTTAAATTTCTGAAAATTAGGAAACAAGGGATTGTACAATAGGGGTGGAGGTGACTTAGTCTGCCAGTCAGAAGGCAAGATTAGGTGCTTGTCACTCCTGTGAAGGGCTGACTTTTAGCGAAGTGATGGGCAAATAAGGAAACTGTGACTGTACTCACCCTAATCTGGAGGTTTATCTCCAGGTTTATCTCCTGTTATCTCCTGACGCAACTTGGCTGGGACTGAATCAACATGCACCATCGTCTCCCTGCTATCCCTGTTTCCTTTTCATGCAACCAAAGTGCAGACAGAGATCTGGTACGTGCCTGAACCTAGCCCTGAGATGGAGTCTGGACATAGCCATGATGCAAATGTTGATCTGAGAGACTGGAAGGTCTCCTGGATCCTCACTTAGGAGACTATCTCTGGATTATAATTTTTTTCCCATTACCATCACACACTGCAGTGCTCCCTCTATTCCATGGGAAGGCTGTATGCAACCATACCTTGATTTGCAAACCCGATATGCCACCGGGAGCCTATGCGGTTTTCCACATACTATTCTTGTGGTAGTGCCTAGAGCCTGGCTTAGAGGAAAATTGTGCCTCAGGAACATGTATTTTTAAGAAAGAGAAGCTCACAGATACACCAAACTGGAGAGCAGGGTGGGAGCTGCTGTGAACAGGAGAAATAGCCAGATCTGATTATCATCTGATCTGCAATACTGTACTAACCACTGGAGTGAAATTACTCCTCTCTCACAGCAATGAGAAAGAGAAACAAGCTCTTCAAGTCCTGGTAGAGCTGTGTCTACAACAAGGGTTGCATGAATTTATTCATGTTGTACTCTCGTCTGTATTAGGAGCACATAGATTTAATTTTAATTAAAAGGGAAAGATTAATAGCATCTGAGAGTTGCCATTTCACGGGTGTATGGTAGCACCCACAATATGGATGCTCCAGGATTTAATGAGCACAGCATGTAAGTTAGATGATATTTTGACTGTTATTCAATCTCAGATCTCTAGATTCTTATCAGATGAAACCATATAACCAGGAACAATTATATAAACACCATCCACATCATTTTTAAACAAAGATTTATTATGTTGAGTGACAAACTCAAAAGGTTGCTACTGATTAGCTTTGCTTTCAAAAGCAGATAACATTCATTAGGAATTAGTGTGAGGTTCTGGGAAATCAGGAGGTAATTTAGCTAGTCAAAAAAGGGAGGGCTGGGGAGAAGGGAGTGTGTTACAAGTGGTAACATCTATCACCAGATGGTTGCAATACATTTAAAATCAGGTTTATGAGCAACAGCAGGTGATTCAGACAAAAATAATTATGCAAAAACTTGAGAGGATACAGATTTGTATGTTACAACAGAAAGAAAATTATGTTTTATTGTTTTTATACTTTGTGTTTTGAACAAAATGTTATGGTAATTACATCCAAAAAAAAAACCCTACTGGAAAAGGACACCAACGTTGCAAAGCCAAGCTGTCAGGACGTGACACAATTAAGATTTTCCATGCTGTGTTAATTTGGCCCATTTGTGAGTATGCCTTCTAATCAAGTCTTTAGTTACATGATCACACACTGTGTTCATAACATGTCTCCTCTGCACTGAATGAATAGAACATTTGGAAGAATCATTAGACCTTGGTTACTTATAATAGACCTAGACCGCTGGTTTCCTATAATAGAAGTTATTCAGTAATCCTCCAGATTTTATTCCCTTCACTTACGAAAGACTGAAAAGTTTGGATTTCCGCAATCAGTCTAGGAAACTTGCAAAAGGTGACATCCAGAAAACTCTCTCTCTTGAACATTAATCACTGGAAAAAAAAATACATAGTTATATATTATTAATGTAATTAGGAAGGGCCTGAAGTAGACAGATCAGTAGACAGTACCATAAGCAATATACGACATTAGAACCAATACTTACCACCCCACAGAAGAGCTGCAAAGAAAATTCAGATGTTAAAGACTTTGGGGCACTTATTTACAACAGCAGGTTGTTGTACAGCATGTAAGTACTTCTGGTAGGTGGAGAGCGTTGATACCGAAGATCGCTTAGTATGCCCAGTGTGGTTTATCTCATTCATGTGAGTGAGTAATCAAAGGTGGTAAGTTTATTTCACAAGAAAGGTGAATGGGATGTGAGTCTCAGAATTTAATTCATGACCTCAGCAGTGTGTGATGGGAACTGGGGAACCACATATGTTCCAATCTTGAAGTAAACTAGCACAAACTGCAGCTCACGCTCCCAGGGCACCTGCTTGTAGAGCTGTCATCCGTTCAATTTCTAAAGCCTATCCAGGAGCAATAGCAAGAAAGCTACCTGAGTTTGTGTTCAAATTTCTATGTGAACTTCCTATTTTTACAGTTCAGTAGTAATAGCAATAGCAGTTCCCTGCAAGGTGAGAAACACAGAGCCTGATGTCATATATTTCCTGTGGTGCAAACAAAATTCTGTAATAGATGCTCTGGGTTCATTCTTAACACACATACCAAAAATCTCTTTTTACAGATAACTTTATACATGAATAGCTGTTGAACTGCCTTTTGAAAATCAGTAGTTTATAAAAATGTGTTCAACTGATCATAGTAATTTGAGGCATTTGAACAGCGTTCAGGTTTTTTGTAGAAAGGCTATCTATGGGAAACAGTCATGGAGAAGTTAAATGACTTAAAAGAAGGTACATGGAATTATGTACGTACCTGTAAGTTGGTGGCAGATTAAAACGTTCCTTGCAAATTGAAAAGACCCTTCCCACAACAGACCGTTAACTTCCTGGGACTCCCTGGCATTTCTCCAGATTACTCACATTGCAGTATGCCAGAGCCCTTGGGTATGGTTACGGAGATGTTGATGCTCATCTGTGGAGCAGATTTCCCCTGGTACAGCTCAGAAAATCATTCACCATCATATCTCTTCTAAATGCCACTGTCATTGCCTAAACACAATGTGCATTCGTATTCCCCAACTGATACTGCAAAACCTGGTTTTTTAATAAACACTATTAACTAACTGAAATACAAGATCTCTGATAGCACATTTGTATATATTTTCAAGCAAAGCTGATATTTTAGTAATCTTATACATAAGTAAAATGCAATGATGTTCAACAAGGCCAAATGCCGGGTCCTGCACTTCGGCCACAACAACCCCATGCAGCGCTACAGGCTTGGGGAAGAGTGGCTGGAAAGCTGCCCAGCAGAGAAGGACCTGGGGGTGCTGGTCGACAGCCGGCTGAACGTGAGCCGGCAG
>NW_008795938.1:2950008-3006159 GCF_000699145.1 Aptenodytes forsteri
GGGTTGACGGTTGGACTCGATGATCTTGGAGGTCTTTTCCAACCTCTATGATTCTATGATTCTATGTTGTTCACCTCCATGAACCTTTCTTGTCTCTTAGGATACGTTGATATTGGGCTAATTCCGAAAGGTGCGAGGGGAATCAAAGTCATGGAAGTTGCAGAAGCAGGAAATTTCCTTGCTGTGCGAAGCAAAGACCCAGAAAAATATTACCTGAATGGAGGCTTTATCATCCAGTGGAATGGTGAATACAAAGTGGCAGGCACGGTATTTCAGTATGACAGAACAGGGGATCTAGAAAATCTGACTGCTCCAGGACCCACCAATGAGTCAATATGGATTCAGGTAAATAGGAGGTCACTAGCAGAACCTGCTGGGTTTGGATGGCAGCAGAATGTGCTGGGGCTGTGAGAATTGAAGGGCACAGGTGAGAAAAACTCGTGGGTTGAGATAAAAACAGCTTAATAATTGAAATAAAATAATAATAATAATGTAATAATGATGATAATACACAAAGCAAGTGATGCACAGTGCAATTGCTCACCACCCGCCGACCGATGCCCAGCCAGTCCCCGAGCAGCGGCCCCCCCCATCTTTCCCCAGTTTATATACTGAGCATGACGTCACATGGTATGGAATGTCCCTTTGGCCAGTTTGGGTCAGCTGTCCTGGCTCTGCCCCCTCCCAGCTTCTTGTGCACCTCCAGCCTTCTCAGTCAGTAGAGCATGGAAAACTAAAAAGTCCTTGGCTAGTGTAAGCATTACCTAGCAACAACTAAAACATCACAAAAAGGGAACTGATGTTAGGCTGTGAACAGTGAGAGCTAGGGAAGGCTGACAGCAGTGACAGCTTACACTGAGCAAGAAAATACAGCATTAGATAGGTGGATTAATAGCTTATGGTAAGCGAAATGGATCCATTTAGCATCCACTGAGGTTGATCCTTTTTCTTTCTTTTATGTTGCTTTATAGATTCTAACTTAAATGTGAACAGCTTCTGTTAATTCTGTAAAAATAGTTTTAAATTGCCCCGTGTTCTCTGAATGTGTCTTTCTGGCTTGTTTGCCTGTGTATCCACCATGCAATTAAAACAAGTAATTAGGGGTTTGATGGGAGCCACTTTCACACTTTGAATGTCTGGTGAGAAGGCACATCTAACGGGTACTCAGTCTTCACTGTCAGTAACAAGGTGAAGGAAACAGTTAGGAGGAAGAGTAGAAGTTCATTGCTGAAGTCTTTTATCCCTTGATGATGTTTTCCTTTCCTCCCTCTCATCAGCCAAACAGTAAATTTCTTGAGTGGCTCTTCTCAATTGGAATTTTCCTTCTTAATCCAGAAACACTGAAAAATAATATTAAAGCAGTGTCTGAATAAAGCCTGTAATTTTCTGACCTATTGGTTGTTTTGTAACAGCTTTTTCAGAAAGGTAGGGAAATTATAATTTATAATGGTGATAGGCAATAGCTCTTAATCAGCAACACATTTGGCAGTGTCTTGGATGGACTTTGCATTGTCTTTTCTTACAGTTAATAGGATACCAATTATGCTGACCCATTTACTCCCACCTGTGCTTGCAAAAGTGCATGGCAAACAACTGTGTCTTAGATACACGTATGCCACTGTCGGTGCACAAATGGAAGTTTTGCCAGTCTGCTTTTCTGAACTCATAGTAGGCTCCAAAATGGGCTGCTTTAAACCTTGCTGATTCTTCTCTTTTCTTTTGAAAGCTTTGGGACAGTAGATGATTAAAATCATAAGTAATTAAATTAAACACACTATTTTTCCAGCTACTTTTTCAAGAAACTAACCCTGGAATCAAGTATGAATATACTGTACGTAAAGAAGAAAGTAATGAGAATGAGATTGGAGAGCCAGAGTATTTTTGGCAGTATGGAGACTGGACAGCCTGCAGTGTTACCTGTGGAAGAGGTAATTCCTCACTTCCTTTTTCTATTACTCTTTGTCTTCATTACTGGCAAATCTCATCTTTACCTTAAGTTATCCAGACAGTGTCCTCAAAGAGGTAAGGTTCTTTAATCTGCGTTTGGTGGGAAGTCAGATCCCATGGTTACAATAATGTATTTTGGCTTTAAAATAAAATGTTATTAAATCATTTAAGGCAAATAGGTTTCTATAACACCTGCCCTAAAATTCTTAACCTCTGTGAACCAAAATGAAAAACTACAGTTTCCTTTTTCTCATAATTTGCTGTCAATATTGTTCACAATAACCCTACTTCCCAGCAATACTAACTTATGACCTACTCTTGTTTCCCTACTGAGTCTTTCCAGTTATTGTAGTTTGTAGTTATGTTAACTACAAAAAATATTCTTAATTTCTGTCCTGCCTTGATAAACAACAATGCTTTTTGTGCATTTCTCAATAATTACTTTATTTAAATCAGTCTTGAGAACTTACATGTCTTTGCCACTCTCAGTACAATGGCTTGGGAACAGCTGCAGTTGTATTGTAGTTCTGTGCAGCATATTAAACCAGACAAGCAGAATGACACCATGAAGTAGGATCTAACAACAGGTCTAAAAGTTTGCCTTTGGTAACACACAGAAAACGCTAGCAGGAAAACTCTTTAAGGTAGTTAACAGATCGATGAGATGAAGATAATGCTTGCAATAAACCAATGATAATGATAAAAAGACTGAAGGTTTCTTTACGAAAGTAAAGGTTTTTATCCATCCTTTGCGGGAATAATTTTTAACTCGTAGTAGGCTCCGTTAGAGCCTACTTTCTTTCTCATAGATGAGAAAAATGTTGTGTGTGAAAGGAAGTCTGCACCTGGGGAGGAAGAGATTGCAGCCTTCTGTCTGAATTAGTGCCTGAGTTTCACTGGACAGAAGAAGAGTCCTGGAGATAGGATGGGAACCTTGTTCTTTGACCGTCTGTGTGAAAACTGTACAGAACAGCAGATCAATGTTACAGTCACTGGACAAACAACATGAAATAAGCCTTTTATCTTTCTAATGCTAGGGTATTGTCAGTGTTTTTGATATTTATTGTTTCTTTAACTACTTTCCAGAAGGAAAGAAAAAGATAAACAAATGTTGTAACAAATCCAGTTGGGAGTCCAGAAGCAGTGACGATTACAGGAGTAACAATTTTTTAATCTTTCCTGTCAGGGAAGACACTAAAACAATACATTTTCAGTGGTTTGAACAAAGGACATTGTATGGCCTTAATTTTAGAAGATTAAAAGAAGAATTTTAGAAGAATAGTGTAAATCACCCCATCCCAATAACATTCCTAAATTATAAAATATATTTTTATATATATAATGGACTTATTATACAGATGTTTATACATCCATATATGTTAGTTTGTGCAAAAATTTGTGTGGTTTGTTTTTTTGGGGGGGGGTTGAGATGAGTCGGCACAAAACAGCATGTGCTTTCTGGTTAGCAGAAAAAAAACCAAAAAAACCCCATTTTCTCAAAATAGGTACCCAAAACAATTGTTTTCCTTAATTGCATGCTGTATGTTTTAGTTCTGATACCTAGTTGTGAATAGTGTTTAACGTAACAATTGGCATGATAACAAAAAGAGGGGGGGGGAAGTGTTATTAGACTGTTTATTATGTTGTTTTGTTCCTGGCTAAAGAACTGTGTGACTTGGCTTTGACTTCTACCTGCCACATGGATTACTTAAATAGAGGACTGCAGGATATAGGGTTTTTTTCAGGTTTTATTTAATAGGTGGCTTCCCCTGTTTACTGTCTTTGGGCTCTTAATAAATATTTCTTGAGCTCATTGGCTTTTTCTTTACATAGGTGGAAATGATACGTTTCAGGCAAGATTGTGGACTTATTGACACGAGTTTGCAGGGGAACCAAGAGGTGCATTACAGTTCAAAAAGGGCACAGAAACCTTCCCAGTTCTCTGCATTCCTTCATGGACAGGAGAAAAGACATAAATAGACTCTTGGCTCTCTTTCCTCGTACATACATTTATATAAATGCATACATTTATAAAAGTAACTGAACAGGTCTAAAGGAGGATGTAATCTGGTAATATATGACGCAGTAAGGGTATTGTCGCTTACTCCCTGCCGAGAAAAAAGGGAAAGCCTGGCACAGAGCTTCAATGCATCACTTGAACCAGGGGAGCTCTGATATTACAGTCTGTCTGCAGTTTTCTGCAGGTACCCTATGCTTTATCTGGTTGTGCTCTGCGCTGTCTGAATGTGGACCAGCTGTGCTGTTGTCATATTAGCTCGGCACTGAATCTGAGCTAGCTGGCCCTCCTAAGCACCACACTGGTGCAGTAATATAGCAGGTTTATGCCTGGGTGATCGGAGCACAACCACATCAGCAAAAATACCTGGAGCTTTGCTGCATAAAAAAAAAGGCGTAGCAGCAGGGAAGGTGTATTTGGAAAATGTTAGCTCTCCATCATTATGGAAATTTGGAAACTCTAAAGTCTTGCTACATTTAGCAGGGAATATGGGCATGGTAGTGATTGTTGACCTAGAACCAGAAAGTCTCACACGGTTACGCATTATTGTGGTTTGATGCCCCCGAGTTCAGTTCAGGACCAGGAGGCAGAACAAAGGCAGAACTGAATGTTCCCAATGTTGCTGGATTAAGCAACATCCTTCTCTGACTTCCACAGAACTTCCTTCAGGCTTTGAATGATGAGATTGATTTTATCTGAACATACACTCTGTTTAGATTCAGAATTTATTGCCATTGGCAGTAACAGACCTGTTGTGCCAAATGTCAGGCATTTGAAGAGTTTTGAAGGGTTTGTAAGATAAAGATGAAGTAGGCAAGATCATCTTCTGCTATCGGTGTGCTGCGTGACAAGTATTACGGAAGACAAGCCTACAGTGGGGGTCAAGGAGATAAGAAAAGTTGCATTCGTTTAGACTAAAGGTAGTAATAAAATAACCTTCAAGGAATTTTGCAGTTATCATTTGGTAAATAATAAACCAATAGTTTTTCAGGATAAAAGGAAGGGCCAAGAAAAGTGAACTATTGAACTAACTTTGATAGCTACAGCCAGTAGGAGAAATTTATCCTTACCTAGAATTTTGTTCTCTTGGCAAACCTGGACCTGCCTAAAGATTTGGCATAAGGCCTCTCATCACAACTGGTCAATACAGTAGCAGTAAATCCAAGGGCACTTTGGCCTTTTGTAGCCACTGAAATCAGGACAATGCAAACAAATACTTTCTAGAGCCAAGAGAGTGAAGCTGAGTTAGGGAGTGATAAATAGGGCTACAGGCATGGGAATGGGCTGATGCAGGAAAGCCTTATCTGTCCTAAGAGAAAAAATACAGGTTTAGCCCTATGATACGGTTCCTTATCCAAGGGAAATGTACCTGCAAAAAGTCCCAATGATGAATAATGTCTTTGACAGTGAAGCTGTCGCTTCTCAGAATTAAACCAGGGCAGCTCCCTAAAGATATTTTCCAAAAGAGTCTTGGCCTCAAGGTAGCACCATGCCATGCCCTGACCCATATCCTTCCCCAACTCCATTGCAACTGAGAAAGAGAAGACACAAATGTGCTCATGTTTTCCTTCATTTCCTTCATGTGCCCCTGCCTTTTGTAGTCTCAAAGAGTGGGTCTGGCCAGTCTACAATAACACCATTTAACAGGGAAAAAGTATTGTCTGAAAAATCAATGTTTTCTGTAGCAAACACACCTAATACTGCATGCAGGGAAAAGGAGAACACATTGCAATACCTGATACCCATTTGCAATGTAGAAAATAGTTCAGTAATTACATTGCAATCTATTTCATGGCAAACAAATGCTGAAGGGGATAATTTATAGTAAAAATGATAAGCCTTGCTCTGTCCTCACTGCAGGGCAGTTTGCCTCTCTGCCTGCCATTTGCTTTATGCAGAAAGGAATTGCTTTGCAGTCAGCGTGTGCACACCGGACAGTGTCCTGCAGAATGCTACAGCCTCTGGCCAAGGGCCTGTCCCTCCAGAGCCTGCTGTCAAGACAACAT
Organism: Aptenodytes forsteri; assembly: GCF_000699145.1. Taxonomy (NCBI): domain Eukaryota; kingdom Metazoa; phylum Chordata; class Aves; order Sphenisciformes; family Spheniscidae; genus Aptenodytes; species Aptenodytes forsteri. Next base: position 2,955,979 of record NW_008795938.1, read on the forward strand.
GTAAAGCCCTTAAGCTTTTTTATAGGAAGATTACTACCCATTATTCTTTCTTTAAATAATGGTCAATTAGAAATTACAAGTATAAATCCTTCATCCTTGTCTAAAGGCTTTAATAATCATGTTTCTTAGAACTAGCTTTGAGTGGCATTGAATGTTCAAGAAGCAAAGCGCAGCGCAGCTGCAACTAAAGGAGAATATTAGGCAACCTCAACAATTTGCTTCTCCATAGATAACATCAGTAATTGGCAAATTCTCAAAGCTTTGCAAAAGGACTTAACTGTAAGATTCATTTGGGGGTTAATTGTTATGTACCCTCTAAATTCTTCACAACTGTTATGAGGGCTACTTTGCAAAATTACCTCCAGGTGTTCCTCAACTGAAAAGTAGTACTAAACTTGTAGCATTGATTTTAGAAAGCAAAAGTCACTGTATTTTCTTTCGCTATTATGGGTCTAAGTTTTATAACACCGAGAATGTAAAGGTTGGCTCTTGTATTGTGTACATAACTTGTGCATGCACTGAATATAGTTTGTTCATTCAAATACCAAAGTGAACTCCTTGCAGAGTATCTGATTTGATGCACAGCTGTGACAATTACATGTTCAAATTAGTTTTACAATCAAATATGCTCTTTTGCATACCCATTTTGTATGTTTGCTTCTGGTTCCTTCATTTCTGTTGTTCTCAGCCTTAATTTTGCCCAAACTAAGGGCTATGCAGCCAACAGATTTCTAATCTCTGTTTCAAAAATGTTCCACAACTAAATGACTTTAAAGGGGCACCTTTTTTTGCAAACTAAGCGAGAAATCAGGAGCTGAGTGTGTCAACCTCCCATCTAAAAAGTCCTGCATTAGGGATGAAGTGGCACAGAGAGGTAGAAGCAATCTCAGAGCAGATTTAGTGAAATCAAGACCATTGTTTGATCTGACTGTTGTCATTCTTGGTTTCTCTGGTTTTTTTCCAGAAATATTTGTAGGGTTTTTTTCACAGAGTTGAGATGGTACACTTCTGTGTAAAGAAACATGGGTGTGGGAAGGGCTACGGTGCAATGAGTGCTGAGGCGAGCAGAAAGGAATGGGATATTCCCACTCCAGCAGAAAAAGCAAGATCTTTGCAGTGGGACTACGAACACAGAGACAATGTCCTGATGAATACAGCCAGCACCTTTGTGCATGCAAAACATTTGTCAGCATGGACTAGTTAGCACTGAGGTCAGAGAGAAGTAAAAGAGGTGAAGGAAGGAAAACAGCTACCCTCTCAGAGCCTTATAGAAATAGCGTTTAGGTTTCCAATTTTACTGAGTTTTTAAGTATATTTAGAATTTTTAATCTGTGACTTAAATAGGATATTACACATTTAAGTTATGTAACTGTGTAAATGTTTGGTACGGCAGGGTCACCGTCAGGTGACTAGTTTTCTACTTTTGCAATGTTTTCTAGTTCGACTTGCTCAAGCTGAAAAAAACAACTGTTTCATTATGTCATTATATCTATACCTACACATATATATGTATGTCAATATATGCATATAGGATTCCTTCCAACTTTGGAACTGAACTATACACAGTCATGATAAAAAACTGTGCATTTATGGCTTCTTTAAATCTATACCTGCATCCCAGAACTTTCCAGATTTTGAAACTACAGTGAGAGTTCAGATAACTTCCATGATAAAAATGGTTTGTGTGAATAAATTAGTTTATTGATGCCAGTGATCAGCAAATGTTTTATGAGAATGTACAGCCTCGAAACAAAACTTTTGCAAAGGTTTATAGTGCTTTTAAAGTGAATTACAGCAGCTGAAATGACACTAAAAATTTATCAAAGCAAAAGAGTTCTTCTCTCACTTGCATTTGTAATGGCAACATACCATGATTTTAAAAGGGACAGAAACATATTTCTGTTAACTGCTTTGTTTACAACTAGCAGGAAGGTTGCTAACTATTCCAGTTACATTTTTCATAGCATAAAACAAAGGACTGCTCACTGGGAGTCCTGCACTGAACCAAAAAGCTTTCTGCTGCTTGAAGTCCCCTAGGGACAGGAGAGAGCCACATCCAGCCACGCTGCAGTCATGCAGCTCTCCACACCAGGTACCCTGGAGCTTGAATGCCTCAGTGAAGAGCATTATTGGGAGCACAGGGCTGCAGTCCCTTAATCCTCCCGTCTAGGTGAAACTAATCCTAGCTGATTCTAGCAAATCAACCTTCATGTACGACTGGAGAAGACTCAGTCATCAAATCCTGTGCTGTTGCCAGTAATTGTCTTACATGTCTCAGTCGCAAGTCTGAAAGTACTCTAAAAGCTATAGCATTTCCTCACAGTGTCACAGACCTGATGTCTTAAGGTGCTATAAAAATAAAATACAGGTTTCCATCTGCTTCTATGGAATGACCCAAATATGCATAGAAACTTTTTAATTTCCTTGTGTTGTGGAGGCCTTTTTCAGTAATATCTGACCACAACCTCCCCTTCACACATGTGGTCCATGCCCAGTTTTCCCACCAAAAGTTACCTCTGTTGCTAGCTTTGGATTTCCTAGTATCAGAGTTGGTATTCTGTCTTTTCTGTATTTATTTTTATAAGCAGACTGTTAAATTTTGGAGAGGAAAAAAAATTTGAATGCTGTGAAATTACTTAAAGCAAGATAACCATAAGGTTAGCATGAAATTTTTGGAAATATGTCTTAATTGCTGTATATGGGGACATTGCTGTATAGAGGAACATAAGTACATGTTGTATAGAGTAATATCTTTGTATTTCCCAAGTATTATTATCTATGGATTACTGTTCTTATCTTCCAGATATTTTCCCACACTAGTTATTAGGAAGTGTGAGGCAAGGAAAAGCTTGATTCCTAAACAGTCTGCAAAATAGCCTAACACTTATCCCTGACACCATAGTAACAGTGCTGTTAGGCCCTTTGCTTTCCAGGAGAAGGATAAAAGTCACAGAGATACAGTGACCTACTGTCTGCATATTAATTGCTGTGAATTAATAGCACAGTTAATTTAACGAGAGTTAATAAACAAGTTTCTTCAGTCGTCTCAGTCCTTGGGATTTGTTTGGGCCTAATGCCACTATTTTAATGCCTCTATACCAGTCTAGCTACAACCTTTCAAACTGTAATATTGCAATACCTTTTTTTACACTGGGTTTGCAGCACAGGACCTACCTCAAATTATTGCAAAACTGTGTGGAAGGCAGGCCCCTGGAAACTGGCTTTGTTTAGATTTGCACTAGGGTAATGCAGTGTTTTGGTTCATGTTTCTTTCTGTTAAATGCATGGCAGTTTTTGTAAGTGGAACTGTTAGGAAATAACCCAAATTGTATGTATGGGATGTCTGTGTGTCTTGTCATTACTGTGCTTTGCCTCTTGTGATGAGTGCTGTGTACTAGTTATTTAGAAAACATAAGATTTTCTCCCTCGTATTATGGCATCATCATTTTTGGTCAAGATTTGTATTAAAACTTCTCAAAAGTTAAATTCAGCATTAAGAGTCACAGGGTTATAGTTTTGCTGATATACTCCAGTTTGTATTCTGCTTAAACAGCCTTCTCAGAAGTACAAAGAAAAGGTCAGCAAAAACACCCTTGCTGTGAATAGCCTGATGCTGCTGAGTTGCCTCTTATCTGTGAGTAATCCAAGAACCATTCATAGCCCTTTAAACCTGCTTCAGGGCCTGCAGGAGCCCTTCCTGAGGCTGACAACTAAATTGAGATTAAGGAAAGTGCTTTCTAATGTGTTCCTTGAGCTATCTGATCCAAAAGAGCTCTGCTTAATACCTTTTCAGCTTGATTAAAGGATGCTCATACCTGACTTAGCCCAGACGTTCAGCAGAACTGACTTTCATAGCTGTTACTGTATTCTGGGATGTGGAGTATGACCAGTGTGTACTCCCCATGCTAGAGGATTTCTACAGCTCATCCCCAGCCTAAATGGATTACTGTTAACTTTTTTTGTGTCTTTGTCTCGCAGGGGTGCAGCGCCAGATTGCCCACTGCATGCGGAAGGGAAGCGGAGCGATCAAAAACTCCTTCTGTGACCCAGCAACGCAGCCAAACGGGCGACAAAAGAAATGTTATGAAAAGGACTGTCCACCCAGGTAACAGATACTGGGAGGGCTCTGGTAATGCTAAATAGCAGCCTTATTCAAAGGAAAATGTTGTTTCTAATACCAGATTAGCATGGCATCTACGGCCTGCCACGGTGAGAGCTCCAAAGCATTTCGGAGCAAGGTGGCAGAAACCTGGTAATGGATTAGGAGTGAGCTGCCCTAAGAAGTTTCTAATGCAAGTTTCTGAGCGGTCTGTGCTGGGAATGGTAGAGATTGCTCTCTCATCTGTATAGATACTCTTTTTGTTCAGTTGAGACGCAGGTGTGCCTGAAAACCATATACATTCTTATGTGTTTTAAAAATCCTATTCCTGTCTTAGCTCAAGTGATAATGTATTACTGTGTGTTCTGAAAACTAACTTGCAGAGAAGTTTTTTTAAGCCTTCTGATGCTGTTTTTCATTATTTTTTGATATTCCTTTGTCCTTTTTGTGAGGGAGGATGAGTGGAAATGCCCACTTCTATAATTATTATACCTTCTTCATAACACTTATTATTTGGCATCCTTTTATCATGTCTCTTCTTATTTTTTCCTTTCAGCGCAGTGCAGCATTCTTCATTCTGTGATCATATGTGAATAATTTTTTCCATTCCCATAACATCATTTTAATTCTTCTCCATCTCTGTTGTTTCTGTTCTACCATGTTAGAGAGTAGGGTAAGGAAGACTAACCACAGCAAACATTCCAAGTGACAGCAGAACTGTGGGCTTGTAAAATACAAACAGGTTTGCTGGAAGGGATCAATATTGGTTTTAGTTTCATGCTTTAGGTACTGGAACATTTTGCTTTTGTCTTTCATTGTCTTCGGAAATTGTTTATCATGCTGTTCACAATGGTATACCAGTCTTTCCCTAGTAATTCTAGTTAAATCAGAATCAAATCAAAGTCATTACAATGATTCCCTTAAAGCGTATCGCGTTACATTTGCCAGCAGTGAATTTCGTGAAGCTTTAATGTAAAAGATTCTCCATGGCTGTTGGTTTTATTAGTTGTTTCCAAGTATCTTCACAACAGTATATGATGCCTCCTCTGGGAATTACATCTTTGTGCTTACAGCCTCTGTAAATGACTGTTAAAAGTATAAACTACCAGCGTTTCATAATTCTTTGTAGATTGCTAGGAAATCAATTGACAGTAGATCAAACTTATTAATTAGCTGACTAGTTAAGAGCTGAGGCTACCCATATACGTGGTATAAACTGTGCTATTTATTCCAAAGTTCCAAACGAGCTCAATTTATCCCATTTGTTCTAAGTGACTGCATTATTCAGACCTGCTCTTGAAAGTGAGGAGCAGAATATGTCCCTTGTTGGGCAGATTGTAGAATTATATGACATGTGAACCGAGCTCTTCTGCAGGCTAGGCAGGAAAGCTCTCATATGCTGCCAGCCAGAGTGATGCTTCTCAAGCTCGTTCTGCACTGCAGAGGAAAGCACTAGTTATCCTTCTGAGGACAGCAAAATACTGACAAAATGCAGTGCAGGAAACCCATACGTATTTAGTTCTAGAGTCATGTTGTGTATTTATTTTTCTCTTAATAACAGAAGAGTGACTGTAGTAGTTTGACCAAAGGTCTATCTAAGTCCCTGTTCTGACTCCCAGCAGAGTCTACATGCCTAAGGAAGAGTAAAGACAAGACAAGCATAAATTGTATCTCCAGCTTCCAACTAGTTTTATTTCAAGGCATTTCCAGAGGTTTTTATGGCTTCATCAGTAACCTCCAATGGACCCGAGTACTTGTCCAGCCTCCCTCTGCAACCTTGTAAAACTTCTATCATATACAACTTCCTCTGCAAGAAGTTCCACAGCTTTTATGCCTACTGTGTGAAGCATCACTTCATTTTAATTATTCTGAACCTGGCTCTCACTAGTTTCTGTTGGTGGTCCTGAGTTGTTCTGTTGGAAAAGATGGCAGTAAAGAATGAATTCTTATCCACCCTTCCCAAGCCCTTCATTTTGTAGATCTGGTCTCTGTTCCAGGCTGTAGTCCCAGCATGGCATTTAGTTGGTATTTACTTTCCATGGCATATATTAGATGGCCTCTAATCCAGACAGATGGTTACACATCTTCATCTGAAATGCAAGACACCACTTAGTGCAGTTTGGTGGTTTGTTGGTTCTAAAGAAAATCTGAATTTGTAGGAAGGAGTGACTGTCCCATATGGCATGATACAGGATAACTGAGAGTTCATGTGAAGCTGCCGAAGACCAAGTCTTCTGTAGAGAGATGGCTAAATTCTGCGCTAGATTTGAGGACAGTGCTGTTAAACACAACACTGCAGGGGACCTTTGGTTAGTGCTGCAGCCACAGGACTGAAACTGTTAGATGATCTCGCGCTTCCCAACAGTGAAACAGTTTCTTTATCGAGACATCCTATCTAAAACAAGAAGGATGTTCTCTTGCATAGCCCTCCCTCCTATGATCTGCTAAATCCCACTGATGGAAAACATGCTACCATGAAACTAGCTACTAGATCACTAAATCAGAATTAGATAATATATCAAGCAGTAGCTACAGTCAAAGAGTAACATTACTACAATGTTTGTGACTCTCACAAACCAGATCTTATCTCATTAATCCATTTCAGGAAGTTAATTATAAACCATTTCAATGACAGGCTTCTGAGAAGTCCAAGTCTTAACATTCTTGTTTGTTAGCTGATTTGGTCTACATTTGTTTTTCCCACACTTTCTACTAAAAGAATCCAGAGCAAAACAAATAAAATACTTAAAAAGTTGCAATACATGTATGCCGCATGTTGACTCAGAACAAAATAAAGATGGCTGAACAGCTGAGAGTTAAAACGTCATACAACTGCTCATGTAAAACTTGAGTGATCTTGCTTAGCAGGAGTGCAATGAGACTGTAGCATAAATGCATGCTTTTTTCCACATTATGCTATGGAATATGGTTTCCAGTTATATGTTTCTTTGGTAGGCAGGTATTTAGCTCCACAGGTGTTAATGATAAAAATCAATAGATACTACTTGAAGAAAAAGAGTGAGATTTTAACTACTTATAGTGTTGTGAATAAAAGTTTTGCTCTCCCCTGTAAAGAAAATTGCCTGGAGCCTTTTTAACCTGACTACCCACTTGAAAAGAATAACCATAAATAGATTATTTTACAAGTACTTGGGATCTTCTGCTTTTTATCTGCTGTTACTGTATTGTCCTGCTTCCAGACTGCTTTGTAGACTCCAACAGCATAATAAGAATAGGAAATCTTGTTTCTATTATAATACACAGAGTGAAAATCAGTGCCCTGTTGGTATCTGCTGTGCCTGATGCTATACAAATACATCGTGAAAGAAGACAGTCTTTCTTTAGGTGTGACACAATATGGTGGGAGGGAACATTCAGTCCTATAGGCATGAATATAGCAAACATTGGTTCTAAAATCCCGTGCTACTACTTTTTCAGCAGGATCCACACCTCATTCAGCACACATCATCTAGGTATAGATGAGGATTGTATAATGGACAAGGCTGTTGGGCCCCACCTTAATTGTTATAGACCTTGGAAACTCAGTGTGGGAGGAAAAGTGATAGGTCTTATTTAAGGCAGCTGAATGCCACCTGAGACAACCAGATTTTCTCCCCGCCTCTGTCCCAGGCTGGATTGCAGAAAAGCTGAGCACTCACAGCTGCAGCTGAGAACTAACTGAGGTTGTGCTTTCCCCATACAGACTGCTCTCTATTTTGACAGCCTTAGGAAAATTAGTGCTCACACAAATTAATTACCCAAATCATACATTTTGCTTGTTTGTTTGTTACCACAGTCTTTCCATGCCATGCCTGCCTGTGGAGATAAGACAGTCTTGTCACTTTGCAGGGACCAGGTGATTCATTAATATTTAAGAACCACTCAGTTGCTGTAGTTGTAAATGCCATCAGAAACCAGAGGTAGGAACAAGTATTGGACGGTGACTCCCATCAGGCTTCAGTTTCCACCAACTTGTCCCAGTCTCTCACCACAATCAACACAGCTACCTACTAGTTTTCTTCCCCATATCCTTTTCTTTGCCAACCATCTCTCTGTATGTGTGATCTAAAGAAAGCCTTGTTTATAACCTGCCCAAAGCTAAGTCTGTCTGGCAGTGCCCTCCACTCTTTAGCTTGCAGCTGGGAGGTCCAACAGCTTGGTCATTTCAACTTAGAAGTTGCATGTTTGGATCTCAGATTGCTGTGTCAATTCTGGATGTGTGCTCAGCAGTCACCTCCAGTTTTGGTTATGGCTCTGCAGTGTGAGGAGACAGCAGAAGCTCCAAGTTAAATAGAGTTTGGCAAAGCAGTCACTCGGGTGCTGCTCCCTTCTGTGTGGTCCAGGACCTGCTTTGGGGCATCCTGTACCAGAACAGACAAATGGATGGCAGATACTCTGCTGTCCTTGCTTGGCCTTTCTTCCCCTGTGGCTGGGACACCGCAGTTCGGAAGTCCTCAGTGGGGACCATAAAGAGGCAAGAGTGCATGTGCTTCCATGTTAATTTTCTCATGCATGAGTGTTTAAGGCACATGCATGTACCTTAGAATGGAAATAGGAAAATGCACCATCAAAAACTTCAGCTACTGATACGAATAAACTTTCAGTCAGAGCAAGTTTTCTGAATTGTGTGATAAACACGGTGCCGGGCAATTAATGACTTGGCTCACCTGTACTCTCTGTTACCTGCACTGAATGAGGAAGAACGCTATAGAAAAAGTTACGTGACTAAATGTAATTTAAGATTGACCATGAAGGTGCAATAGGATAAAATCTTAATTCTGGGATTTCCTAACTTGGAGCACCTTACTTTTTTCCATGACTTTTTAAAAATGTTTTGCATGCAATAGCTAATCACGCACCATTACTGCTGATCAAGACAGGTTCTGTAGTAAGTTCTCATAATTTATTGCTAGGAGTTAGGTATTTAAACCTGCAAACTACTGGTTTAAAAACTCAGAGCCATTTGAAAACAGTGAGGGAAGAGATGTCAGCTTAGCATGTCTGTAGCTTGAAGTATGTGATCTGGTTCCATTAAAATTAATAGGGCAATTCACATACTTCAAGTTGCATTTGTGCTGAAGTGTCAGCAATTTATAAGATACTAGAGATGATAAAATTGTAAAGATGATGCAAGAGATTAAAACAACCCTGAAATGTCTTGATTCAGGTTGCGATATATTTTTCTCTTTTTTTATTGCTGTGTTCCACTGAGGTGCACTTGCTTTTTCTCTTTAACCACTTGTTAGTTTTCCATTGTTGTTTGCAGAAGCCTGGAAGAGCAAGAAACAATCCAAAGAAAGGCAGGAGAAGGAGAAAAATAATTTATTCTTTTAGTACAACAATGTGCAGAGGCCTTGCACAGGGCTGTAGTGGCAATGGGCTGCATTCTAGAGCATGTATCAAAACAGTCTGTGCTCCAAAGAGCTTCTAGGGTAATTTAAAAGGAAATGTGGTATGTATACATAACTAAAGAGAGGAAGGTAGGTGTAGGTGCCCCAGAGAAGACCAGATAGTTGCACAAATGAGCTGTGTGCATAGCTTGATTGCTCTTTTTTTTTTTTTTTTTAAATGATTAGGAATAGATATCAGGGCCTTCCACATCAGTGACAACTCATTTGCAACTGAAGAATAAATTAATCAGGAAACAGAGAAGGAACATGGAAACTACAGAGGAAAGGGGAGGGGTATTGTCAGCAAACTGAAGAAGCCAGAAATGCAGTAAGATGGGAGACAAAGCAAGGGGCAAAAACTTAAAAAACTGGACATTGAACTTTGATGTATTTATCAGAATGGGATTATTTTGCTCCAAGATCACTGACCTTAAAAGGAAAAAAATATAATAGAATGGTGTTGGTTGTAAGCCAAAACCAATTTTTTCCACCTAGAAGGGTGTTTTCTAAATATATCCCTGTAAGGCTTTGTCACGACCTACTTCAAAACTCAGGAACAAGTATTATTGTCTAGGAGCTTTTGTGGGTTGGAGTTCACAGCTGGGCCATATTTTTTATACAGCAGCTTGGAGCTATGTTCCTGCCAAGGGCACACTAAACTGGAAGGAAAAAGACGTCTGGTTTTGTTTTTTTTTTTGAAAAAAGTATAAAGGTAAATCTTTAGGCAAATGTGACAGTTGATGCCAGTGCTTCTCAAATAGTAGAAACCCAGAAGTTTTTCCCCTCCTTTCTTATCATGGAAGGCAGGTATGCAGATATTTGATCCACTGTGGGTCAGCATGAGAAGAAATAGGTGGATGAAGCTGGAGAAAGGCTAAGGTAAACCAAATATAAAGGGGACGGCTCCTGTCAATAAGGTGTTTTGCAGTGGAAAATACTGCACTAGTGGAAACATTTATCTTTCATTTGGTGGAACATTGCATAGCACGCTACGGAAGACCATCTTTAATCAGGAGAGAGACTCATAAGGGGCTCATTTTTACTTCGTGAAGGAACAAAGTACAGAAAAGTCCAGCCTAGTGCAGGCCCAGAGACTAGGCCCAGAGGTACAGCACTGCAGGGCACTGGTCCCACGTGGGTGCACACAGCATAGCTCTGACTAGCCTGTTTTTGGGGGTTGTGTGCCTTGCTGCTTCCCCTTCTGGAGGTAACGCAGGGCTAGTCTGAGCGCTTGTGCAGTACTGGCTGCATAGACATGTGTGAGGGGACCTTCTCCACCTCTGTACTGTCATTACAGACTCTCCGGTGATTCTCATTTGTTAACTCTTTCTGTACTGACGTAGCAATAAGCAGACAAACAATAGGATAAATAGATTACTAAACTTGCTAGCAGTTTTTCAAATTTGGATTTGAAAGACGATCTACTCAGTGGATTCTCTCACATTGTAGAAACATAATACTTGGAGCCTACTGCTGTCTGGGAATCAGCATCTTTCCGTGACTGGCTGGTGCTGGAGCACAGGGCAGATGGGAAAACTTGAGTGATCTGGACTTAATATGAAAAGCATATATCTGAACCCAGAATTTAAATTACTGGTTCTTTTTCTTGTAGTCTCTGACCTTTTAATGTGCTTGTGATGGATTGTTTTCTGATGGTTCTTACCCCCCTGGCTTTCAGATGGTGGGCAGGAGAATGGCAGAAATGTTCAACCACGTGTGGCCCAACAGGCCAGAAGAAGCGAACTGTTCTTTGCATCCAGACGGTGGGATCTGATGAGCAGGCGCTGGCTGTCACAGAGTGCCAGCACCTGCTTAAACCAAAGACCCAACTGTCATGCAACAGAGATGTCTTGTGCCCGTCTGACTGGACAGTGAGCAACTGGACTGAGGTAAATTCATGCCAACTAATATTGAACATTTTTTTCAAAATTACTTATTACAGTCAGCAGAGAGGACCAATGACCTGCTTTTTTCCCTTTTTTAAATTTTTTTTTTTATTAACATGTCTTCACAAATCCTTTGTGCAGAAGAAGAAAAGCTGCCCTGCTTGCTAAAGACCTAAGCAGGTGTTGCGTGTTAACTGTTTCTAGGGGTTTGGCTTGCTGAGCTTTTGGGACTGTAGAACAGAGTGTGCTTGCGTGCTAAAAATCTGAGTAATACTCATTACTGCTGTGGACCAGATGGGGGGAGGCTCTGTGTCATGTCTGTAGGCCTACAAAGAAGCATTTTTACATTCTTTACATTCATATCTCTTGCATTCATAACTCTGCTGTTTTTGCCACAGCATGCAAGCTTTTTACTTCTAGTATTAATCGGAAGCCCTAACAAACACTAGAATAACTGTGTATCCTTCAAGAGTTAATTAAATATTGTGCAGTTGTTTCACTGGCAGCTGATGAACTGCAGAATGTGAGGTCATCAAAATGATGACTGCAGTATACTAAATTTGTTTAAATATACTGCAACATATTCTGCAATGTTTGTTAGTATTAGTAGGGAGCACTCATTTGATGTGCTTTGTCATAGGCTTTAATCTGTGGAAGGACCTCACACTTCTTAGCTTTCTTTAGATTAGGATGCTGGTATCTACAGGTTTTTCACAACTTGAAGGCAAGGACAGTTCAGGGTCCCCAACATGTGGAGCAGTCTACTTCTCCATGAAAACTAAAAATGCACTAAGATATTTCTTCTGGAGTGGGGAGAAGTAGGTTTTGAGTCATGTGACATTTTAAAATTATTTTATTCTGATTCCATTGTAGTGCAACTTGCATATGGTTCACCTCACAAGTAGGCAGTTTAGCTATCAGTGTAGCTGACAATCATGACAACATATGCACAACAAATATTTTCCATTTCAGGTGTCAATAAAAATGAAGTTTACTAAGTTTTTCAAAACTTCCAAGATCAATGATCTGGATGCAGGAGTTGAATGCACCATTAGCAAGTTTGTTGATGATACCAAACTGGGAGGTGCTCTTGACTCTCTTGAGGGACAAGAGGCCTTGCAGAGGGATCTAGATAGACTGGAGCATTGAGCAATGATTAATGGGATGAAACTTAACAAGAACAAACACCTGATTCTGCACCTGGGATGGAGTAATGCCGGGCACAAGTATAGATTGGGAGAGGAGTGGCTGGAGAGCAGCCCTGCAGAAAGGGATCTGGGGGTGCTGGTCGACAGCAGGCTCAATGTGAGTCAGCAGTGTGCCCTGGCAGCCAAGAGGGCAAACTGCATCCTGGGGTGCACCAAGCGCAGCATAACCAGCCGGTCAAAAGAGGTGATTGTCCCGCTGTGTTCAGCGTTGGTGCGTCCTCACCTTGAGTGCTGTGTGCAGTTCTGGGCCCCACAATTTAAGAAGGATGTGAAGGTCCTTGAATGCCTCCAGAGGAGGGCAACAAAGCTGGTGAAAGGGCTGGAAGGCATGTCCTGTGAGGAGCGGCTGAGGGCTTTGGGCTTGTCTAGTTTGGAGAAAAGGAGGCTGAGGGGTGACCTCATTGCTCTCTACAGCTTCCTGAGGAGGGGACGTGCAGAGGGAGGTGCTGAGCTCTTCTCCCTGGTACCCAGGGGAGGTTTAGACTGGACATTTGGAAGCACTTCTTTACCGAGAGGGTGGTCAAACACTGGAACAGGCTTCCTAGAGAGGTGGTCGATGCCCCAAGCCTGTCAGTGCTTAAGAGGCATTTGGACAATGCCCTTAATAATATGCTTTAACTTGGTCAGCCCTGAATTGGTCAGGCAGTTGGACTAGATGATTGTTGTAGGTCCCTTCCAACTGAAAATATTCTATTCTGTTCTATTTCCTTTTTGAAAACTTCTCTCCCTTCTTTCTCCTAACTTTTTTTTACCAAACTCACTATTGTGTTTGAGAGCAGATTCAGATAATAAACTAATAGAATTTTGTAACAGTATTAATTCAGTTTATGCTGCTCACAAACCATCATCAGTGAATGTTGATTGTTTTTGTGAATTGAGTAGCCACCATGTTTTAACTGCCTGTGAAAAAATAGACTGGGATTACATGGCTAGCAGTACGATTATATAGAAATGGCATGCTGTTACAGAATACAGCCAGTGCTTGTGTGTCATTGGATTAGATTGTATTTGCGAGTTACTGACAAAAATAAATTTCCTACACCTGTCGAAATTGGGGAGGGAGCGTAGGACAGACTATTTCTCCTGCACAAATGACAGGATTGTCAGGAGACTTGTCCATTCTGAAATCTCTTTTTAGTACATGGCTGTAATCTAAAACAGAGATTTTTTCAAAGCTAATTCTGGGAGACAGCCACTACCCCAAAAAGTTAATGAGTTTGGACGTTCCTTTCAACTCACATGAATGCTAGTCTAAATCATCCAAGTGGCAAAGTCTGAGAAAATAAGTGTGTTGTATTTCTGTGTTAGCAACAACATAGTGTTAGGAGTTGCTATCTTCCTCAGTAAGCAAAATCCTTTACTGACTAACTTCAGAGGTCAAATTGCAGCTGATGTAAACTTGCATAGCTCTGAGTACTTTACATGTGCTATACAGCTGGAAGTGCAAGGAGGACAGACAGAATAGCTAATGAACTTACCTACTCTGAGGTTACTCTGCTTTCCTCCCTGCTTCTGTTGCTGCAGAGCTAATGGTATTTCACAGGTGTTAACAACAGAAAGAGCCCCAGTAACACAAGGTCACTGATGTTTCTACTGCCCCATGACCTAGACTAGTTCTAGAAAGAGTTAGATATTCCAGTAGTTTTAAAGTGCTGGTAATAGGAGTGTTCATCACTTCATGGTGAACACCTGGTTTAAGCCAGCTGAATTAGGTCAGGCTCCCTTGTAACCTAGGAAGACTTCTTCCAGTAGGTTTTATGTAATATCTCCGTTCATACCCAAGCAGTCATCCAGCCTTAGTACCTCAAACCAGACAAGTGTGTTGAAATTTCAGAAAGTCCTCAGTGGAGGGACAGCTGCTGAAGGCATGGCTGTGCCTGTGGGCCTGAGGATGAAAAACATCACAGAAAAACTCGGTCTCCTTAGCTTCCAGCAGCCTTTATACACAACAGTGCTTCCATTTAAATAGAAGCCAGATAGGTTAATTATTTTCAGTAATCTGTGATTTAGGAGAAACATGCTAGCAGCCCTGGCAACGTGTGGTGGTTGCACTAAGACTGAATGAAAAATCCATTTCATAAAGTCAACAAGGATCTGTGAGCTGCATGGATGATCACAGTGGGTTTGTGGCACTGTGAGTAACCAGCACTGAGCCAGTCAGATATGTTTTTGATGACAGGTTTTTAGTCTGTTTTTTATAACCCTGGTAGAAAAGGTATTGGCTAAACAACTTTTGTGATTCACTGAAGAAATCAAATTCGAGCATATTACTTCCATATTTTGTCTTTATTGTGCAGTCTTTTTTTCACTGCTGTTTCCCCAAGGTGACATTTACTGTTCTAAAAACTTGGAAAGAGCTCCATGATAGCAGAACATCACTAGAATGGAGGGCTTGTTCCTTAGGAAAAGCTTTGTTATTGATCATTTATAATGATGCTTCTTTATTATAAACAGGTGCCATTTGATACTTATTTTTATTGATATGTGCAGCAGAATGAAGAGGGGAGATATATTAATTCTGGTTTTTTTGCAGTGCACAGTTACTTGTGGTGGTGGAATAAGGACTCGTAATGTCACTTGTGCCAAAAATAATGATGAGCCATGTGATACTTCCAAGAGACCAAACTCTAAGGCCCTGTGTGGTCTCCAACAATGTCCTTCTGCTGGAAGATTTCTGATACCCCCCCTGGCACCCAGAAGAGGAAAGATCATAATCAGAAAAACAAGTACTAATCCTGAATGGAGTCCTCCTCGCAGAATACCCATACCAAACCCAAGGTCCCATACAACAACAAAAATACCTAAGCCTGAAAGTGTAACTCCCTGTTTGCCTACATCCTCTGGTTTGGGTAATGTCTCAGAAAAAAAAGGAACAGCCAACAAAACATTACAAAACAATTTTTCTGGACCAAGTGATGTTTACAATTACCCGGTTGTTTCTACTGAAAATAGTTCACACCAAAATACTACTTCATGGCCTTTTCATAACAGCTTAAGTACTGAAATTATAAGACATGCTGAAAATATTTCTGAAAGGAAGGCAGTTTCTACTGTAGAAAGTGAGGTGCTAAGAAGTGAGGGCACTCCTGTCTCCTCTTTTACCAGTAGTCCAGAAATAACTTCCAGCTATGATTACTTAACTGAAGAATCTGACGACATTGATGGGTCAGTTGGAGGCAGTGAGAAACCAACTGATCTCCTTTACAGCACAGAACTCAATCCTGAAATCAGAACCAGGAGCACAACCCTAGATACTGGCTCTCCTGTCCTTCAAAATGAGAGTGTGACTTCTCAGCCCACCCCTGCATCTCATCACCGAGAACCTTCTACGCTCCTTCCTGTTAGCACAACAGCACAAGGACTGGCATCTCCAACAGCAGCAAACTATACCAGTCTGCAAGTTGATGTGCCTGTTGTAGAAGTAACTACCCAAGAAACATCTGTTACAGTAATGCCCACAGTGTTTGGTCATGTACCGAGAGACCTGGCTGACAACAGAAGAGAAATGAAGCTACTCGACACCATAACCTCCAGCACACAATCGTCAGCTCTCGAGCATGTTCTCAGGAACCAAAGTGCAACATCTGAGGGGGTTTTGACAAATGTCACACCAAACAGCCACCTAATAACATCCAACAATTTGCCTGGTGATACCTACTGGATCGTAGGCAACTGGAGTGAGGTAAGTTACTTTTAACTCGTAAGGAGTGGAGAGTGTGAACAGCTGCCTGAACCACTGTTGAGGAAATAAAGCTTCTTAGTTTGTTGCAATTATCTGAAATGAGTATCATACATTCAGATGAAATACTTGTCACACAAAAAAATCAGTAACTTGGAGTATCTAATGCTTACATAGAATGTGTCTGTATTTATGGATTCTGCAAAACTATGCATAACTCTTCCAGGGATATGACATTCAGGTTTGACTATTATCAGAAATACCTCAAGAGTTTTGTTTTAGGGCACAGCAAAAAATTAAGCTATTAGATGAATCCTGGAGACACCAAATGACTATGCTTGTATTTCCGAATACATAACACAAGTTAGCTGTACATGTGCTATTATGTTCTAACCTTCACTTACATATCATTTCTCTCTAAATTATGTGTGTTTCCTAACTTAGCATGTGACCAGGGTCATGTAGGTAAGCTAGCTTTATTACTGTATAAAGTGCATTAATAACATGGATACTTAAACATATTTTTAGTTGGCTATTAACATAACATGTTTTTGTAGTGCCTTTCTATCTCATCCCATTATTGGTGTTTGTATCCACCATTAAGCAAATATGTCCGAACTCAGAGCAGCATTCTGCCTGGTAAAACCAGTTTGAGTCTACAAAGCAAAGATAAGAATTAGTCCAAAGTTAAACTGGTATATCCGGGGTTCATAATTTGTCCAGCACATGTCCATGGGGAGACGTTGTAACATGGAGTTCTGCACCTTTTTTTGAAGTTTAGGTGATCGTATATTGGAACTGGGTTGTAGTAGTGGTAAAGTAAAAGCATTTTGTCTGGTTGGCATAGAAGTTAGAATCGTCAGTGGTTGTGGTTGTACAGTATCTTTGGATACAGCAGCTGATAATAGTGTTATACTATGTCTTGTTTGAATGTAGAAATGAACAGTTATTTTATCTGCATTAATGGTTGTGCCAAAATGAACTTTTTAATTTCTAATGGTAATGAAATTCAATCAAAACAGGTGTTAACATCTTGTAATACTCACTTTCAATAGCTCTGTCTTTCTGTTTGAGTAAATGAAACAAGTACAGGGAGTTTGAAAACTCTTTTGAGGTGTAAAGCATCTCGAAGATACTTGGTCTTGAAGATGACAAGATGACTTGTCCCAGTTTTCCCTGATCCTTGGTCATTACTCAATGTTTATAATACTTGGGTAATTTCTTCTGTGCAGGAGTAATATAGATTGCAGTTTTCTATGGCCTCAGAAAAGTGCTTACTATTTTTTGTATATTGCTATTGACTTTCTTTTACCAATACCTAGCACGAGGCTTTTTGACAGCTAGGTTTCTGTGCTGTTAGATTGCTGTGGCCTGAGATAGTAATTTCTGTGGGGTCAGGGCTGGTGAGGGGGCAACCACCTAATTCTAGCAACTATAATAAGAGAATATAGAATGAACTTGTATTTAAAATCCTTCCCACTGTAAAATTCTATTTTTATGTAAACAGAGTTCTTTTTATGCTAATGGATTTTATATTCTTCAAATCATGATACCTAAAATGAGAGATTTTGGTATCTGAACAAGTTACCTCATTTCTCTGATGGCCTTTTTTAACCAAGCTAATCAGTACAGCCAAAGGTCCAGACCTGGAAACCTCTTTGCACTGATCTGCCTCTGTGTCTCAGTATTGATGGAGAAGGCTATCAAAGGTCTGTTTCTCTGTACCTGTCTGCTCTCGGGTCTGCCTGGAATATTGCAAATTAATGGAAATGCAGAAAAGCAGGGCTAAAAAGGACAGCAAGAGATGACTTAGTGTATCCCACGGCAGTGGAGGCACAGCTAGGCCACCGAGATCCTGTTGGTGCCCTCTGTCTGGATGCAGCCAGTGGGTAACACCTCTGCTCTGTCACCACCACATCAGCAGTTGTTCAGGACATGCACTCCTGATGGCAGTCTGAAGTTTCATCTTGTGCCTTCCCATGGCCAGGTAAGAATGGCTTTAGCTTCCCATGTTCAAGTGGGACAAGTGAAGCATTTCCTTCTGCACATGCCCAAAGACCTTCATTTACATCTGCTTGGGTGAAAGAGCCTGCAAGAGAAAGTCCAGGCAAAGGTTGTGCTTCCAAGCCCAGCACATCCTGAACAGAAGTCTAGAGTACAGAAATGCTGCAGTCTGTCCTAGTCATTCATTACCTGCATTAGAAATATTTTCCTTATACATAACCAACATTTTCTGCACTGAAAACGAAAATTCTATTTTTTATATGCAGACCATGGAAGATAATTGTCTTTTTAATAACTGTTTTTGGGTCTGTTTTCTAAACAAAACAATCTGGTTCTTTTCATATTTTCCTTGTGTTTTCTAAATATCTGGTGACTTTGTTGTTTTCCTATGGACTTGCTCAGTTTCATCATATATTCCTTCATCAGTGATGTTCATTATGGCCCCAGCTGACACCTGGCAAATAAAATGGAATAATTACTATCATTTTATGTATGACCCTCTTTGTGAATGTTGAGATGAGATTTGTCTTGTTTTGTAACTGTCCCACTTTGATTTATTCAATTTGTGGTCCATTGTAAACCCCGGATCCCTTAATACAGTGTTTCTAGATCAGCAGATGTTCTCAGTTTTGTTTGGGGTGTGTATATATCTGTGTGCATGCGTGTGTGTGTATATATATGTATATATACATGTATAAAAATTTCTCCTTAAATGTAGGATTTTGCATATGTTTTTGAATTTCAGGTTACTGTTTTCTTACAATTTTTCAACTTGGTGAGATGTTTTTCAATTCACATTGTGTCCTCCAACATTCCTGCCAACTCTCCCAACTTGGCGTCATGTGCAAATGTTATAAGTGCATGCTGTCTTTCATCATTCAGTTAGTTAATGAACATACTGAAGAGAGCTTGGCTATAGACAGAGCCCTGCAGGACCATATTTGAAATGTCTTTTCGTTTTGACACTGAATCACTGAGGACTACTTTATTACAGTTTTTCAGTTAGCTATGCACCAATCTTGTAATTATCTCACCTAGACCATATTTCCATCATTTGCTAGAAGAATGGTCTATGAGATGATGTCAAAGTGCATCACATCAGCTGGCTCTCTATTTTCATTAAGCCAGGCACGCCTGTCAGAGAAGGGTTTGGGTTGGAAGGGACCTCTAAAGTCATCTAGTCCAACCCCCCTGCCGTGGGCAGGGACATCTTCAACTAGATCAGGTTGCTCAGAGACCTGATATTAGATTGACTTCAATAATTTGTTCTAGATAGGTCCATGTAGGCTGTTTTATTGCTTTATCATCTTTGTTAGTATTTACCATTTTGATCTTGATTTTTTAATAATTTGCTTTTGTATCTTCTTGTGAAGTAAAGTTAGGTCAAGTGTTCTATTAGTCCACAGATCTGCCTTTTTCTTTTCCTAAAGATAACTTGAAAGATGTTCCTCTCTAATCCTCTGGGACTTTCCCAATCTATTTTAAAAAATAATTTGCAACAGTTCAAAGATTATTCAAGAACACCTGAATGAATACTGAGGTAAGGTCAATACATTTGGTTTCACAGAACTGATGAAATCAATTTAAGGATAATTAATGCATCTAACTTACTTTACTATTCTTTAGTGTTTTAGTAATCTTTTGCATTCAAGCTATTGTTTCTTGTTAAAATTAACTTTATGTGAAGCCTGGCACATTTAACTTTTTTTTTTCAAGTTTGAAGAAGAAAAGGTGGTGAAAAAGAGAATTTGTGGAATCTCTGTCCTTGGATATATTCTGAAACCATCTGGACATGGTCCTGGGCAACTGGCTCTAGGTGGCCCTGCTTGAGCAGGGGGGTTGGACAAGATGACATCCAGAGGTCCTTTCCAACCTCAACCATTCTGTGATTCTGTAAATATGTCAGCTATTATCTTTCTCATAAAATAAAAGTTTTGTATTTCCTCCCCACACCTTGATTCTAACATTCACAGAACCTTTTCTTATTGTTCATTACTGTTAATTCATTTTTAGTCTACAATTGCCTGACTTTATTTTTGCTCTTTTTATTTACCTGGCCTTAGTAAAACTTTGTGCCTGTTTTTAGATGACATCTTTCCAAGGCATTGATACCTCAAGACCGTTGCATCTACCTAGTTGAATCTCTTGCTCTACTCTCTATCTTTCTCTTTTACTGACTGCCAATATTCTGACATTTCTTTGCTCCTTAGGATGCGTCTATACTAGTAAATAAATATTGCCCAAGAATAGTGATAGTCACTGAGATGGATTGGTGTGACATGTCCCATAACGCTGTTGACACTTACCTCCCAAGGGAGAGCACTAATTAGAGTAGGGCAAAACAGTGCCCACTGACACTGGTGTCTCTGTCTGTAACTTTTAACTTCTTTCCCACTATTTCCCAGGTCATTCTGGGCTGTCTCTTTTCCCTTTCTAAGAGCTTTATGGCGACCAAAGATACCCTTTACCACCAGTTCTGCTCATTCTGCACCTCTGTTATTGGTCATGAAAAGTCACCTGCACTTTCTTCCTCTGTAATAGACATCTACTGTGACAAGAGGAAGTCTTGGTTCCTGAATGACAAAAGGGAAAAGCAATAAGTCTTCCTGAACTTCAGAGCAATTGGTCTCATTTATGTAACATGAAACAGTAGTCAAGAAAGCTAAAGCTTTCTCCCAGTACTATTTACAGCATCATGCCTTTCTCTCTTGGCTCTGTACCTGAAAACAACAATTTTTGAAAGAATCCTGCTGTGTTTCACCTCCCTCAGACAAGAACATAAAGCTTTGTAAGTATGATCTGCCCAGCATCATCCCTGGAGCTATCTTTGGTCTTCTCATGAATCATCCCTTCAATCTCATGAAGCATCCCTTCAATAAAGTCTTGGTGTTGTCAGACTGGTATAGCAGGGCTGGGGGGAGCCATCAAACAGTCAGCCACCAAGACAAGGACAGTCCATCCTCTTGAACAGACACGTTGTCTTGGACAGATATGTGACTACACAAAACTGAACAGTGGTATGCAGTCCCATTTAACAGGATCTTTGTGGCCTCTTGGACAGATGTCCCACGAATCTCGGAAGCTAGAGATGGCATGTTGCAGAGGCCTGGCAGATTCACACTCTTTATAATGTGCAATTTTTCAAAAATTCTTTGTTGTGACCATTAACCATTTTTCCATTTCTCTGATTGAATCTGGTAACAGCTCCATGTCTTCAATGGGTTTTTTTCCCTGTCTTAGCTTCAGCTTAGCTTTCCTTATCTTTCCAAAGACACTTACTCAGCTTTCCCTGTTTTACTCTCCCACTTCCGTGTAGGGAGTTCAAACCACACAATAGCAGTTGCCCTCTTCATCATTTTGCTGACTTAATCCAAGATTATTTATGCTGTTTCTCATGCCAGCTGCAGGCTGCTTGGCGTGTGTTGGATTTGACTCTACGCATGTAGTTCACTGTCCCTCCCTTTTTAAGGGAGAAAAAGGTAAATGGGTGTCTCCAGTCAATTTTCACCTCTTCCTGCTTCAGAATACAATGATAGTGATTTTTTTGGTGAAGAGTGCACTCTTGGGATCTGGACTGGCATGATCAGTTCTCTTACCTCAGACACTAAAATCCTCCCAAATGTTGGAAACACTTAGTCACTCTTGGAATTCAGAATTTCAAAAATCCTTTTCCTGCACAGTTTTCCCAAGTCTCTCACATATTTTATTTCAGATTTTCAGCATCATGCACTCAGTTTGCTGAATATCTCATCAGCACTATTAGGGATAGAGAGGGAACAGTGCTTAAGATTGGATGCAATGACATTTTGCCTTGGATCCCCGAAGATCACAGAAGGAAACAGTGGAACACCTGGTACAGATTCAGAATGTCTCAGTAAGCAGGAGTCTGCCAAAGAAGAGCAGTGCATAGTATAAATCAGAATTGCTATTTTCTTAACAAAGCAACAAAAACACCTCCTTCAGAACCTTAAGTAAGACTTAGGTGAACTTGAAATCTTCTTTTGAGTATCTCAGATAAACCAGGTCATCTAAAATGGCTCTAGATATTTATATTTAGGTTCCTGGATTGTTTCCAGAATGACTTACTAACGTTGAGTTTGCCCCTGGGCTTTCCTCTCACCCTTGTGCAGTGCTCTACCACCTGTGGAATGGGGGCTTTCTGGAGACACGTGGAGTGCAGCAGCAGGAACACATCTCACTGTCAGCACATGAAAAAGCCTGATCCTGCAAGAAAATGTTATCTCCGCCCATGTGCTAGCTGGAAAACAGGAAATTGGAGCAAGGTAACTTCATTCAGAGCTGTGTGTGAACAGCAAGCTTGCTAACTTCAAACAGTAGGGAGTTCTAAATACTTCATTTTAAAAATAATTATTTACTCAGTGAATGCATACATGATTCCCAGTTGACCATTCAGCACTAATTTACTAATTTCCTGACTAAGTTATTTATGGAAACGCATCTGCCATGAGTTCTGTTCTTCCTGTGTGGGGGTCATACTCATTAACTTTTGCATCTAGAGCTAAAGCAGGGCTCACTATGCATTTTCTGTGGAGATCCTAGGGCAAAGCTGTACATATTTGCATGTGGCATCTTTTTGATCTCTGCCTCCAGAGGCATATCCTAATTTTAAGAAGCAAGTGGGAATTCGGGAGAGGGAGTTGGCATGTTCCTATTCACCCTTGCCACCATGTATTACCTTATGTGACATGGTCTGTTCCCCATTCATGTAATCTCTAAGTTTTACATTATAAAAACTAAAGAAAAATGTACTGGGGAGAATGGCTGCTATGGCTACAGTCTTATTTGGTACTAGTTATGTATACAGGCCTAGCCAAGAGACAGGAGAGTGTCCAAGGTAGTAAGTGGAACCCAAGGAATTGTGTTTGAGTTCTTTTTTGGTATTGTACGATGTGTGACGAACACCTGGAAGGACTTCAGTGACTTCTTGAAGCTTGTTACATTTTGTCTTCACACTGTCTAAAATTGGGGCTTCAAACGGTGGGTTATTTTTCAAGACTCAAAAGAGAAAAACTACAAAATTCTATTTGAAATAATGTTGACTTAATAAAGAAAAAGATAGGTCTCAAACTTTCTCAATACATATCATTTTTGCGGACAATGTTGTTGCCATTGAACTAGAGGGCAGATTCATACAAAGAAAAGGTTATAGTTACAAAACCTGTGTTATATTATTGAGCTCTTTGACATAGAATTGATTTGTACATGACATACATGACTCTTTAGAAAGTCCAGGAAAGGCCAAGGCATTACATAACCACATTTAAGCCTTTGAAATTCATTTTAAATCATAGATAGACATTCTGCAGTCCCAGTTGCAGTAGGGCATATTTCACCTTCACTTTTTCTTCATAAATGTTACTGCTCTTGCAACAAGTGGATGATAGTTATATCACAGAAAGTAGCTAGAAATCAGTTTAATGATAAAATATTGTAGGAAACAAATGTTTTAAAGTGTCAGTCTAATTATGAGGCCAATTGGAGACAAAAGTCTTTTCCTAGCAGATTTCTGTTGTGTTAGCCACCCTTATTTTCCAGCAATTGAACTATACAAACCTGATTACAATTTCATATATAAAAATGGCTATTTCTTGTTTGCTTTTGCAAGTGGCAATTGTTTTTCTCATTACTTGTTTCAAACATTTTAATGTCACCTTATCACAGCAAGATGGCTACATTCCCCTGCTAGTGTAGTAAACTTTCTCTGTTCCTTTTCTCTTACCTAATTTTTCCCCTCCTCAAAAAGAAAGATGCTTCAGGCTGGACCTTATAGTCTAAGTTTAATACCAAATACAATTTGCACATATTTTGGGGCTGTGTGTACTCAGTTTCTTGCACAGTCACTTCTGTCCATTGTTTCTATCCAGAGGGACAGAAGCTTCTGTGAACAAGAGCATGGACTCCCCTTCCATCCATCCTTCAGCTCCCTGGGGAAGTATTATATTCAGTTTCCTTGTTCAACTGAAGAATGCTGATTTATGCAAAGGAGAACAGCATCAGTTGTTATATTGCATCACGGCGGTAAAGATGAAAGCTGATCTGAGGTTATTCAGTGGTGTCGGTAGAATTGGCTTTAATCCTGGATGAAGGCAAAATAATTAAATGTGTATTTGTCCTTATCCTCGAGTAGCAAATTCAGTTCTTCCTCAGCAGCAGGAGAGGTCTGGGGCTTCGGTTAGGTGGGGACACAACCTGGTCCTGCTGCATGAGGCCTTGGAGCAAACTCTGGGGAGAAATACGAGACTGGAAGGGCTCGCTTGGCTCGCCAGTAGTGCTCTAAGCTGAGAAGAAGACTGGAAGGGCTCGCCAGTAGTGCTCTAAGCTGAGAAGCGATTTCACAGGCAGTGAGTGAGGCTCATGGTCTCTCTCTCTTCTTTCCCATTCTCACACCCGGGGTGCTCTTGGGGTATGGATCCTCCTGGTGCCACGAAGAAGCGAGGAAGGTGAAGGTGGGAACTGCTGCTGTGTGATGAGTCCACCATCTCCCAGTGGTATCCGCAGCAGCTCAAGTCTAGGGGCTAAGATGAGGAGCAGTTTTGCCAGCCTAAGCAATCTGCTGCCATGGACACTGACCTCTCCCATGGCTGAATGAGAAATCAACTTATGCAGCTGTGCCTCTTTCCTCCCTTCCTCCCCCAGAAACAACTGACAATTTCCCTACATACAGGATTTGTTTATTCTATTTGTTGCATTATGACTCTTTCACTATGACATTTTGGAAATAACTGGCAAGATTTCCTAATTAAATATGCATTTGTGTTATTAACGGATGTTCCAGTGAAGAAAGGGAAATATTTGTGTGGTGTGTTCTGATTTGCTATGATGAAAACCACAGTTTTTAAATCTAACAATGGATTGTTGTTATGGTAAACTGGAAATTCCCTCTGTGAGTCAGGATGCTCAAAGCTCAGGCTGTCCTCTTCCTCTGTGACTGGGGAAGGGACAGCTGCTCAGCAGAACATAATTTGGAGATGTACCCCTTTCTATTCTGTGTACAGTGCTCCGCTAGCTGCAACGGTGGTTTCAAGACCCGAGATCTTCACTGCATTGATGTTCGTGAAAAGCGACTTCTAAGGCCTTTTCATTGCCAATTACTTGGATATAAGCCACAACTCAACACTAGTTGTAATGTGGAGCCTTGCCTGCAGTGGCGTGTGGAGCCCTGGAATGAGGTATTGTTCTTTAAAAGAAGCTTTGGGAATGAACAATTAGTTGTCAGTTAGCGGTGGCTGTTAGATCCCATGCTGTTAGGTAAACTTTCTCTCAAACGAAGACATGGAGTTAGGACCACTCAGAGGCTCTGCAGACCTTGTGCATGGTTACAGCAAAAATTATCACAGACGTTCGTTAGACTTCCCAGAATCATTCTTAGGTTGCATGTGATACACAGCTAGAGCTGTAAATTACCATACCCTGAAAGAGAGAAGCAGATGGCCTGGAAGAAGATTTATTTTAGCTATCCTACTGGATCAGTAAATGTGATTCATTCAGACTGATCCCTTTTGCTGCCATTTTAATGTTGCTTTGTCATCATGATTAATTCAGAATTGTCCTTTACACTTTTGGGCTGCAATTTTATGGGGCCAGAGACTGAGATCAGATGTAAGATAAATCTGACGTTTGGGTCACTTTGTAATATAAATCTGTGCCAACAAACTCATAGGCAGCCAGGCACATATTTATGTCAGCTAAAGCACATGGTCTGACTACATTTTAGTGTTTACTCCCACTAAAAGCAGCCTTGGAGAAAGCGCCACAATGTTTGCGGCACTGTGGACCTGATGCTTTTGGATTTCAAGGGAGGTGATCACATTGCTTCCTTACAGGCCACTGACAAATCACCCCTGCCGTAAGGAGGAGACCAGGATGTGGGTTTCCAGTCAGAGCAGTCAGCAAGGGCTGAAAAAATAAGAGTAGCCAAATGATTGCACCCGTTTGCCACTTAAAATATTTTATAAAAACGCTTGTTCAACCCTGGCAGTTGTTCTCATGCTAAGGATACTGGATAGAATTGGATTGAAAAGGTTCATTTATCAGATGTCAGCTCTGGTCCTATGTCCATAGGGATGCAATTCCTTGTAGGACAGGAACAAGGCATTATGCAAAGTATATCTGGTATCTTATTTCATGTCAGAGTACAAATTTTTTTGTGTATTTCAAGCAGGCTTTACTGCAGAGCTAGTGAATAATAGTAAAAGATCAGTTGGTAAGTAATACTAGAATGTGGACAAAAAAATGTTTAAAAAAATAACCTGGGTCACTGTCTTTGTATGATGCTTTTATTGCCGAACAGTTAATTTATTGTATGGATTGGGTGAATTTCAATGTCCCCAGCCACCTCATAAAAATGAGACGTTGCACCTCATGCACTTGTACTGTCTTCAGTAAATGTAACAGATTAATCCTGCAGACACGTAACTTCCAATCTCATTCTTGTTGGAGAAGTTACTGTTGCCAGTGGTGCTGCATGAGCAGTTCTGTGTTGCCTGTTCTATGTTGCCACTTCCACGCTGTCCTATATTCCTTGCATTAATACGTGTCAGGAACAGCTTTCCCCCAAGTATTTTGGACCGATAATGGCTTCTTCCCTGTCTCTTTCCAAGCATATGATGAAATAAATGTCTCAGTTCCCAATATGAAGAGCTTTTCTTCATATTGGGACTGTAATACTTGATATGCAGGCTAGCCTGTACATCTTTCTAAATCACATGGGTCAGTGACATGCTTCTTGTTACCTGTGGCTCCACATTTCTAAACAAAGAACATTTCCTACTGTCTTTATGGTCTGTTTCTGGGTTGTCATCCATTCCCACCTCTCTCCTCATGCGTTTGTGCACCTCTTTTGTTAGTGTTCGAGAACATGTGGTGGGGGCCAGCGAAAGCGACATATCTACTGCCCAGAAGGCGGCTACTGTGACTGGACAAAAAGACCTACTGCCATTGCATCATGTAACAGGCAGCCTTGTACGCAGTGGATTAACCAGGCATGGGGCCCGGTAGGATTCAGTTCTTTTTTGTTTTATTTGTTGTCCTGAGTTGGCCATGTTTAGTCGTATTATCCACTTGTCTGTGAACCTCAGTGCCTATGGCAAGTATAGTTTCTTATGCACAGCTGGAGTTACAAAAGAAGATCTTTTGAAAATATTACTAAACGTTTCAGAGCCAGGCCAACACAGTTCCTTCAGGTGATAGACATTGTAGCTTTTACTTTTTGTTGAGGCATTAGATGTAGTTGGATGGAGGGCTGTGGGTTTTTTTTCCTTTTCTAATGAAAAAGGAGTTACCATTGACATTCTTCCATTACAAATTTGAAGTTTTCCACTGGAAGAGGCTACTGGGTAGTAAATTCAACCATGTTCGGTTAGATATAGAATCAGGTAACGTTTCAAGAGGATGACAGGACGAGCATCTTTAGAGAGGGAGGGAAAAGCTTGAATTGCTAATAAAAGTCCCTGACAACATGCCTAGCTGAATCCTTCCAAGTACAACCAGGCTGTTTGATTTGTCTGTGCTTCCAGAGCCTCTCCAGTTATTGTAATGTTTTACTGTTCCAGACTATTTTTTGAGCGGTTGGGGGGTGACCCTTAAAGCAACTTTGTGCAATATTGGACTTGCCCACACAAACAGAAATTCTGAATTTTGACCAATAGCCCTCTACTTTGGCTTCTGGAACTCTAATTGACAAACATGGGGTGTATCTTTGGGGAACCTTCCAGTTTCTGCAATACATGTTTAATCATAAAGAAACTGGTATATCTAATAAACCTTTCCCTCCAGTTTCCTTAACAAACCTATTCATACATTACAAATAGTCCTCACAGCAGAAGAGAATGTTGAAAGTACACCAAAAGGCAGGAGCCACAAATAAGGAAATAACGGAGAGTCATTTAACACAGAAATTTAATGAGTTGGTTTTCAGACAAAGCCATTAGATGGGATATGAGTATAATGTAATGTAGAGTTAGTGTAACTCTAACACTTAAATATGGAAGTGAAAATGTTGGGACATGCATAAAATAAGCAACTGAATACCAAAATGTATAGCAACTATTTTTCTGATTTATTAATCCCATTTATTTTACTTTATAAAAAAACTATTTTAAACATTAATCTAAAGTTGCCGCAGGAGTACCTAAGATCTTTTAATGTACTTCATACCAGTAATATTGTGTCTTATGCACAGACATATACATTAGAAAGAGGATAATTTGCAGAAAATTAGGTATTAGGTACCAGTCCTGTCTTCAGCACTAGCTGGCATTCTCTGTCTGTTGAAGTATTTATCTTGCTGGCCACTATTTATCTGAAGAGAAAAAGAATTTAAAATTAACTGGAATTCTCAGATGCTCTGGGATGTCGGAAGAATTAAGTACATTTACAGAATAGTACAGGAAAATGTTCTTTTTTTATGGCCATCTATGTGCCATCAGAACAAGCAGCTGGCAATTGTTTTGTGGTCATAAAGAAAGGGTAACCACAGTGTAAATGTCACCAAAGAAAAAACATCTCACTGAGATTTTTTGAAATCTTCAGCTTGGTCATTTCTAGACCTAACATTGCAATTGATTATTCATGTTTAATTTAGATGGTGAGAAAACACAGGAAACAAAAAATGTCAGTGTGCAGTACTAATTTGGATTACTACTCTCTTACTTTGTAGGACTGGCATTACAGATCCTCCTCCTCCATAGAAAACAGTCCTCTTACCATGGTTACACATTGCAAGATGCTGCATTTGTACTATTTACCCCTCCACTGTATCCTGCCAAATCTGGCCACAATGCACCATGGAGGTGTCTGGATGGAGAATGCAGTACACAAAGTACTTTAGTGTCATTGGTTCTGGATCATACAGCATTTTTAGCTTTCTGTCAAATGTGCTCAAACAGCTCAAATATTGGCATATTACACAATTTCCATGTAAAAGACTTCTATATATGTTAAAATTACTCTCTTTCAGTGCACTGTTTCTTGTGGAGGGGGCATTCAGCAAAGAACTGTGAAGTGCATGAATACAGAAACTAATGAAACGGAAGATGACAGTACGTGTGTGGATAAACCCAAGCCCACAGAGATTCAGAAATGCAATCTGCAAGAGTGCAGGAAAAGTACAGGTATGATAATACACTTGCATCAGACAGTTTCCAAAGAGCTCTCCATTTGTGCTGAGATTCTGCAAAAACTGGAAGCTGACCCAATGTATCAGCTTGTTGTGAATACTACAGGCTCAGTAATTATAGGTCAGCCTAACCTGCTACTGCTCAGCTGCGCTGTTGGTAGAATCATGTTGTCAGGTTCTCCAGCCCTACTGGCCCTGATGGGGAATGCAGTTCTCTGAGCCTGCATCCCTAATTTATGATGCCACAACTAAATGAATAGGTCTGCTTGTATTGACCTGTTTTAGGTAACTCACAGGCTGCCTTGAGGGCTGTGGAAAGACATGTTGCGAGTCCAAACAGATGCCATTTCTTAAGACAGATACCCCTATGGGAACTTCAAATTCTGGACTGGGAGTGCAAGCAAGCAAAGTGAGACAGACACTGTAAGAAAAATCTGACTGGCAGTGAACCCAGATACAATCTTGGCACTATGAATTCGGTGTCCCACAGGGTGACGCTGTCTCCAAAATGAAGAGGTGGAGAGAAGTCCTCTTGTGACTCAGGGTGTCCTGTACCTCTCTCCTTCAAGGGCCCAGGAGCCCAGTTGTGTAGATGGTAATAGCCCAGAAAAGAAGTGGCAGGGGAGGGAGGAAGCTTACGGAAGGGTATCTTTATCTGTAGTCTGTGTACTTGCAGTATCCAGCAGGTACCCTCAGGTAAGAACAGCAACAGCTCAGAGTCCTTCTGGAAGAGCCTTCAAAGGCCTTTTGGAGGAGGATTCTTCCCTCTCACAAGTCAAAAGCACAGGTCGAATCTGGCAACGAGACAAGAGGTTGACTCCTGAGAGCAGGGCAGATCTGGCATACACTTGAAAGTGATGCATCACTCCTCCTGCTGTTCAAAGATCTTTAGCACATGTTTTGCCCTAGGGTTGAATTGGTCTGCTTATCTCCTGTCCCTCTCATGTTCAGAAAGACAGACTCAGATAAATACTACCTACACAGATTAGTAATAGTTATTTCTGTGAATAAAATCTCAAGGGGCCAGTAAAACATAAGAAATGCCCTACTGGGTAGACCAGTGGTCCACGCAGCCCAAT
Source organism: Aptenodytes forsteri (assembly GCF_000699145.1). NCBI lineage: Eukaryota > Metazoa > Chordata > Aves > Sphenisciformes > Spheniscidae > Aptenodytes > Aptenodytes forsteri. The sequence continues at coordinate 2,986,461 of NW_008795938.1, forward strand.
ATTGTGTCTCCAGCAACGGCATTAGAGGATGCTACTTAGGGAGAATACAGGAGTTTAGTCCTTTCCTGTGATTCATTTCCACGGTATTCCTCCAGCACTCCCAACTGGCATTTTAGAGCTATTAAAGGCACCCCTTTCAGTGCCTTTTAGTTTAAATTTATGGAACTTTTTCTATGAATATGTTGCATCCCTTTTTGACCCTGCAATGCTGTCTGCTTCCACCCTCTCCTGTGGCAGCAAGTTCCAGAGGTTCACAGCCTGCTGTGAAAAGAAGTTCTTTTATCTGTTTTAAACTACCTTTATAGTTCCATTGAGTTTCCCTAGTTCCAGTGTTGAGGGATTTGCTGAACAACAGCCTTGCAGTCAGCTAATCCACCACCTTCCTGCTTTTGCAAACCTTGACTCTCCCCCTAGCCATCTCTTCTCGCAGCTGAGGTCCCCCATTTTGTAATATCTAACTAAATCTGACACATCTCATTTTATTAAAGCTACCACATACCTATCAGCACCATAATACATACAGTACCAGTCCCTGGCTTATTTTGGTGCTGCAGAAATTGAAGCATTGTCAAGCTGAACATATAGTTGCACGTGCCTTGTCTACACTCTTCTGCCTGCCCTGCATGGCTCTGCAGCACACTGCCAGCCCATTGCGCTTGTCTTAAATGCACTATTACAAGAACGTGAAAGTACCAGACTCACAAATCATTGTTGCTAGACTTTCTCTGGTACTTCTTAAAAGCAGAAACATTAAAGTGAAAAACATAGATCAGCTATGTCTGCTGCAAAAGTAAGGCCTCGCTGAATGGTAATAAGAGAGCTGTATTTTCCAAGACAGAAGGTCGTGTGAAGTTTAACAGGACCTCTTCACTTAAAAGTCCTAAAATTTCAGGGGGATCAAGCTGACCCATAATACAAAGGAAGAGAAAGCCATCATAAATAAGAGCCTTAACAGGCATGACTGTCTGGCATAAAGCAGTTTAAAATTCTAGAAATACAGATAATTTGTCAGCAAAATATAGCTAATTCTTCTCATCTTCTCCACCATAGGACTACCCTGCAGCAAAGACCAACTGTCAGTTCGCTTCTGCCAGAGGCTGAAAGGCATTGGCAAGTGCTTGCTGCCGTCAATACAGACTCAGTGCTGCTTCACGTGTAGCCAGCCCCGAATTCGTAACAAAGCAAGATACTGGGATCAGCGAGTCCTCAAACGACAAAATTACACTAAATCTAGAAGAAAATCACCTCAAAACCAAGAAAACAACAACCAAGCTTCTTGGCACTAGCTGTTTTTTATCTAGTTGTTTTGAGTAGGGCTTGTGTTTACAGGTTTTATGCTCCTTTTTTTTTTTCTGAACCATCCAACATAAATGGAAATCTGTGATCAAAACTGGGAAAACACATCCCTTAGGGTTATCAGTCCTGTTTTACTGCTTCAAATTTTTCTCTGTAATAGTCCAAAATTTGTAACACAATTTGCAATGTACCAGCAGCTAGTACTTCTTAGGCATGCATAGAGACTAGAAACAAGCTTGAAAGAATTTTTGTATTTCTTTAAATGAATATTTCACTTGTTCTGTCTTCCATCTCTTTTCTGAAACCCACTTGAAACAGCAGCACCACTTACTCAAGTGCTGAGTGAAGGTGGCCAATGGGGCAGCAGACACAGACCTGCACTGTGGGCCAGATCCCCCTGTGCTCACTCATTTTTCTGTCTTTAGGAATCAAGGTGAAGTGGCAGGGTTTTTCCAAATTGTTTGCTCACTTCATAAATTTAAAAGCAGAGTTTTATAATAACTGACTATGATATGCAGGACAAATTGAAACATTGGATTTTTCAAAAGAAAAATTGTTCATTTAGTACTTCACTGAACCTCTAAAGGATACCTCAGCAATAGCCTGTCCTGGCCAGTTTTCTTCTGCTACAAATGCCTCGCTGTAACCTGAAAACCCCACCAAATATGGGATGTTAAGTTCCCAAATATGTTTTAAGCAACATTTCTTGGTATCATGAAAGCAAAGCTGTTGGCATCTACCACCTTAACAGATGGACTGTAATTCACAGCAATATTCAGCGATAGAGCTATCATTTAATCCAGTATCTCCTAGTAGAGTGTAAGCCCACATCCACAAGAGTACTTTATCACCTCACTCACAGCAAACTTTTCCCCCAGTGCAAATCCTTGATCATAGTGAGGCTGAGGGCACCTGGGACAGGAGTCCGAAACCCAGAGTATCTGTGTAGCTCTGGGCCTCAGGCATTAGGAGAACACTAGTCAAATAGCATATCTGTTTTGCTATTGAAGAAAATGGCAGAACAAACTTTAGGGAGACCAGATTGGACACTTTGAAGCAAAGCTGGGCATTTTCTAAAGAGCTGGACAGAGTCTGACATTTAGATTCCTTTGAAATTCAGTAGGATTTGGACACCTTGGTTCTTCACACTCTTTTGAAAATCGCAGATTTACTCCCTAGCTACCTGACAATTTGAGATTGTAAAACAGAGAAATGTCATATTTTATGCAGTGTAGAGTGAGACACATAGCCATGAATCCAAGTGTCACTACGCTTACAGAGCTATGACTAGCAATAGGCCTATTTCTAGACAGACTTTTATGAAAGTTAATAGAAATATTTGGGCCTGGCTATAATGTATTAATCTAATGATGGCCACAAGTCTAATTGTCCTTTTTCATAGGTTTGTGACCTTTGGCTAAGGGCTCACTTCTTCACTTGAAGTCTCTGGGAGTTCAGGTTATGCAGCATGGTAAGGTTAGATTTATTAACTTCTGTGATGGCAATATAACCCCAGTTATAGGTGCTGATAAAACTTAAAATCCACTGTTAAAAATATGGTGCTAGTATAACAGATGTGGGGGATGACTTACAATGGTGCATGCACATGCATGTGTGTACATAGCATACATGCAGATACTCGTAAAATAATACCTGTCTATGGTGTTGCTGGCCAATGCCAGACATAATGCTTTTTAAGTTTCACAGTGTGCTTATGTCCTTCTGAGGTCCTGAATGGCTACTGACCTTTTGAGCAATAGAAATCTGGGCAGTTCTTATTCCACTGGACACAGAAATATTGAATCATATGAAGGAGTGGAGGTGTCCCATCTGATTCAGGAAGCATTTGGGCAGGGCTTGGCCTCAGGCTGCATTGTGTAGAGCAGAGCCTGTACTGCTACATCCAAGGCAGTTCTCTGATGGCCAAACAACCTAGACTGGTGGACAGTGCAGATGCTTCTGATGTTCCCAGAAGCATCCTGTAGGATTTGGGCAGGACAAAGTTAGATTCACTTCAGAGTCAGACTCTTCTATGCTCAGAGGTACCTGCAACGTTTTATCCACAGAGGTCAGCAGAAGTGGGCCATCAGGTATGTAAGCTAATAAGAAAGGGGCTGACTGAGTGGATATAGTGCAGGTGGGAGGAAAAGTGCCTGGGGGGCTTGTCCCTTCCGGTGCTCCTTATGGCTAGTGAGGAGTAAAGCCATTTCTGGCTTCATTGTTTTCTTCAGGGAGCTGTAATTTCATTTGAAAAGCATAAAAGTGAATAAATTATATTATGGACATTAATCAAAATAATCTTTCTACCCAGGGAAGCACAGTCACCGCTGTGCTTAAACGCGATGCGATGCATTGAGTGCATCACTCTCCCAGCTTAAAACTTTAGGGAAAAGACTGTGACAACAACATGAACTGTTCTAATAGAGCAGTGCCACTGCTGTATTTTACATAGGTTCTTACATGGCACTCATCAGCCTAGTATGTCCTCTGTGCTAATAATATGTGCAGTCACCTCTGCCACCCATTTAGCAAGATTCCTTTCTTATGACATATCTCTTTTTAAGTAAAGGTGGATTTATGATCCTAACCCAGATGGTCACTATTCTTAAAACTGAATAGAGTGTTAAGTGCAGAGGCATAATATCATTATATTATCATATTAGCCTGAGACACGTCAGCTTCAACAGGTTGCTCAGGAAAAAATGTGTATTTGGCACATTCACTGCTTGTTCTAACATTTCAAGGTTTAAAAAGCAAACTACGATGACATATTTGTTTCAAGCTTCAATAAATGGCATTGCTTATGTCTCATGTCTCTGGTATTTTGTGTTTCCAGTGCAAGAAGATTCATAAGACAGAATTCCAAGGAAAAAAAGATACCTTAGAAGGTATCTTTTCTATTCCAGGGGAATCCTTATCATTGAAGTATTCTGATACTTGATACTCCAACATAAAAGAGATCATTAAAAAGGGTGAGGGAAAAAGTAGCGGAATAAAGCATGGTGCTAAGTAAAAATACACATTAATAGGCTTAGTTATTTCCTATGAAATAGATGACATCTTACCACTTCTAGTCCAAGCAGATGTGCCTTAACTCCTTGGCAGCAGATGTGTGCATGTCTATTGTGAGATGCATTTGTTTTCCTGAACAGTTGCATACAATATGATCATGCCCACTCCCCCACTACTCCCCAGAATCTTTTCAATACTCAAGTTTTGCAAGTACTGCTGATGCTGATGCCCAGAAAACTTAATCGGACTAACCCTGTTCCTTGACATGCAGCCCAGGAGCACAGGCATTGCAGTTAGGCATCCATGCTTGGGTAGAGAGCACCATCAGTTTGCACTCAGTTACCAAACTCCACCCATGCATCCATCCATGGGTTCAGCCTCATAACACCCTATGAAGTTGCAGGCAGATGCTCCTTCTTGCTTCACAAAGTAAGTGTGGATCTCCAGCCAACAGGGGCAGCATCCTGCACAGGTGCTCTAAGGGAGAGGAATGAATTGAATTGAGAAATGAGTTGAAGCTCTCTCCACTTTGCAAAGGCTCTTTAGGCATTCACTGTATAATCTGCTGCACAACACACAGCCTGACGAGCAGTTCCTGCTGTCTGCTGCACTATGTGGCATGGCTTGCTGCACTTCTTTGGCCTGGCCAGCCATGCAGCACCCACCAAAGGAACTGCCTTTTGGCTGCCTAGCATCAGCTTGAAATGAAATCAGCATGCAGGGAAAACATTGTGCTTGTGGCTCTAGTGATTCCCTCCATGATTTTAGTAGAAATAGAATGTGGGTGGATTTGAGCAATCAGTTGTCCGTCTTCCCCATGACTGCGTCTGTCAGTCAGTGGCTTTACCAGTATTATAGAAACACATGAGAAGTGTTTGATATTGCCCATGCTTAAGTAGAATTAAGTGTACGTAATGTAGATGTAGGCATCCAGGGATAGCTACAGGGAGAAGTTATCTACTACATTTCATAAGTAACCACTGACTGATTGTCTGCTAATTATTATATATGCAACCTCCATCTGTCCATTCTACAAGTTGGTTTAGGGCACTCTGAGATCCAGGACACTGCTCAGGAAGACCCTGAATGTCACATATAGTGACAGCAAACTCTGCATCGCGTGTGCCTCAAACTGTCAGGTACCATCTTGCAACTCACTGACAGGAGGATGTTGGGTGTCTTCCTTCTGTAAGCCTTTCTAAGGCTGCTGGCTGCAAGGGTGAGTGTGGTCGGTGGCACCTAGTGACAGCAGCCCTGCTGTGAACCAGCTCTGGGTAAGCCAAAGGCCGGATAAGCGTCCTCACCATCAACGTGGAATAACTTATTTCTTCAGTTGGATTTCACATAGGGTCTGATCTCATACTCTGCAATCCTAGCGGGGTAGGCAGTGAGGTGTGTATAGGTGTGAGTCTCATTAGTACCTAAATGTGAAAACAGCTACTTTGTGGTATCAAGGCACAATCAGAACCAGACCTTTTCAAGAGGAGATTTCTAGGTGTGCAGGCTCTCTGCCAGCAGGAGCACACTTGCGTGATGATGGGATGAGGCGAGAGAGAAGTAGGGATTTGAGGAGTGGCGTTCCAGACAGAGGCACTTAATGCAGCAGCACTGACAGATTAATTTTGTGGATACAGAAACACAGTACATTGGAGACTTAAGAGGGAGAAATTTCAGCCCTCTTGAAGTGAATGTCCTAGATGTCCTTGTTTTCAGTGGGTTATCGTGTTCCCCTGGAGAACAGGACTTAGTGGCAGACACCTCTCTCTTCACTGGACTGACTAATCCAACTGTGTTTACGGGGACTCATTCTGCTACAGAATGGTGATTAGTAAGAAACCTGGTTTATTGCTGCTGCCCAGCACTGAAGTCTCCCCAGCCCTTACACCTGCAGGTGGTAGGATATGGGGAGCTCACATAAGAATATTGCTTATTTCTGTGACTGATTGATACCAACCTCCTCCTTTCTCTTAATGAACAAATGCAGGTATCTCCAGCACATCCACAGGAACAAAACCTGGGATATGTTAGCCAAGGAGTACAAGTCTCTCCTACAGACATGGTGGTTGCAGCAGTAAGAGCCAGGAGGACGAGCAATAACTACAGTACCCTCAGAGTGGCCAACCATCTTCTGTAAGCTGAGGTGCCTGGGTTTTGGGAGGAATCTGTGGTGACTGTGTGAAAACCAGGAAGTTGTTAAGTATCTGGGCTGCTATCGGATGCCTACTTGAAAGACACAATCAAATCAAAAAGAAAATTTATTAAGGTTCTTAAGGGCTTCTGCTAGTTCACTGTTACCATTATGAGTCACTAGGTGTAGCTTTTACTAAATCAAAGTTAAAGATGTGGAACAGAGGAAAATAGTTACTTGGAGGGACTGGGTGTTTTGGGGAGGCCGTCTTTTGCTAGACCTCTGGAGTTATGTCTATCTCTGTCATGTTACAAGCAGGTGAGAAGACGGTCCTCAGCAGCCGTCTGTTCTCCACTGGACCCAGTGACTCAGTGGCTTTGGCTGGGGGCTGAGACATGACGTATCCCTTCTCCTTATATTGACTGCGGAGAACAGTACTTTTGGGGCTCATGAAGGCTAATGAGTCAAAGAGGCCTGCCCCAAGCCTGGTCCGTGAGAGCTGCAGACTGAATTCCCTTCAGAATTGAAAGGGAAGGGGTTGAGCCCAGCTTCCTAATTAATAGGCCAATACAGTGCCCAAGGCACTGAGCAAAGGACACGGTGTAAGAGTCAGCTCTTACTGTGCCATAAAGGCAGAACAGAAACCCTGAATTCCCTCTTGTTTAGCATGAAGTCTCAATAAATGAAAGAAGGGGGGAACCTTGGATTTTAAGACCTTAAGGGTTGTCTTGGATTTGAGTAAATACTATCTGCTAGCAAAAAAAGAACTCTGTGTAGAGGCTGGGGGAAGCTGGAAGCAAGAACAGGCTGCATGTGGGGTCAAGCCAGTTCTTTGCAAATTAGAAGGGGAGTCCCAGGCAGGTTAAGGTCACTGTACATGCGAGCTTTTCAAGGCAGCGCGTGGCTTTACTGCAGCAGTAATCCTTGGGATGTGAACAGCCGCCCAGTGCTGCCCTCTCGTAATGCCACATCTGTGGTCCTGCTTGCCGGACTGCCTGGGCAAAGGGCACTGCTGTTTACTGTAGTGCTGGTGTTAGGGAAAATTCCCACTGGGAACGTTGGCATGCTGGAGCGATGGCAAACGTGGCGTTAATGGGAAACCACCAAAAGGAAAGCTCCAGCGTGAGGGAATCTGATTAATGAACTAGCAGAGAGGGAATGCTTTATTACAAACCCATGAGGACTCTCTGTGAACTGGAGTGTAGTGAATTTTCAAGCTCCCCACACGCTTATTTACACAGATGGTAGTCATGGAGAGGCTATGTTTTCTGTCTATTCTCCTGCATCTGTTATCTGTTTCATACAATAGCTGAACTAATGAAGCTTGAGATTAAATTACCTCTTATCTACTATGTTCGCTTCGAAGTATATTATGTGGTTGTTTGGCTCTGGAAGTAAAAATATGTTGTCATGTTATAATATATGGAAGTCTGATTCAGACTCATAACAAACAGTGCTGGCTTATAAAACTACTGTCCTTTGCTGTGATGCCTACTATCTGAAAGCTAACTGAATGGCATTTTTCTCCAGAGGAAAACTGCAAATTCTTTTCTATGTGTCCCTGTCCCTAGTCCTGGCCTTCATGGGACACAGCCCTGGCTCTGGTAGTCAAAGCAAGTCACTGGAATAACTTACGCACTGAAAGACCAGTGAGATTCTGCCCCCAGCTAAAAGCAGGCTGCGCCAGACCCTGCACCCAGCAGCTGTGGACCTAGATGAAAAGTGACTGACTTTACTCCTCCTGCCCATCTGATGAGATGTTGAGCCCAGGTGGTCTTGGCTTCACAGCCGTGTCAAATTTTATTGCATCTGAGCCGAGGAGAGGCCATGAGCATCCTCAGGCTCCAGCATGATGCAGGAGTTTGCTTACAGCAGATGCCCCCCTTGTTAGCAAGTGCTCCCTGTATGTGACCTGGAAGCTGACGGTTCCCTGTTGCTCCCAGGTCACTTCATTTCTATTCATCCCTATCTTTAGGCAAGGAGGCAGAGGGGATGTTGCAGCAGCCAGACCCTGTTAATGGGAGCAGAAATGGGTCTCGGTAATTATTGTAGTTACACGTTCAGCTAACTTGATTTTGGCTGAAGCTTCCTGCTGGCTCCTGCTCCCCTCCCACAAGGGACACAGTCTGATTGACAAGGGTACCCTCGTTTATATGGGGACCCTGCTGGGAGCAGGCAGTGCTGGCATAAAACCCGTTCAAGGATGCTGAGGCTTTTGATCTGCTGCTCCTTTGCCTCTTCGACACCCACTCAGGCTCAGCTTCAGTCCGCTTGACCTGCATTCACCCTCTGAATAGAAAAAATGTCTTTCACCCCTTGTTGGACTCACGGTATCCAAAAGAGTGGTGAGATGGGGAACACAAAAACATTCTCTGCCGAGCTCAACAAATCCTTTGAGCAACCCATGTCTCTGGGTTCACTGACTGCTGTTGTTACAAGGATGTGAGGAGGCAAAAAGTGTCCACTAATACAAAGGAAGCTTTGTCCAAGGAGCTTTTATCCTGCTGCTGTGACTGCCATGGCCATGACCCTTACTGGGTCTGAAACTGCAGAAAGGTAATCAAGACTGGAGTTGAAATTTTCCATCTGCTACAGCCAGTCACCCTTGCCCTAGGTGCAGAATGAGTTTGTCTGTGTAAATGTGAAGTTTTTGTTAAGCGGCAATAGGGACAAACTGCTAGAAAGTTTAGTTGCTGAAAAGTGGAGTGTCGGAGTGTTTGAAAGCTTTTGCACATTAAGTCAGGTTCCGTGAGAAATCATGAATGATGTCAAAACTGATAATTTTGATATTTCTGAAATGAAATGTTTCTGTTGGGGAACGTAGGTGGGTGCTGTTCACAGGACAGAAACTGTATTGGATGGTTTGTCCATCAGCTGCCATTTGCTTGGAGTTCGCATTTGGATTAGGTACCTAGCTGCAAATTGGTGTGAGTGCCGTTAGTGCAGGTATGTGCAGGATGTCAGAGTAGTCCCTTTCCAGTCTTTCGTCTTGATAGAATTTTCCACTATATAGTGCCAATTATGGCAGCACAGACAGTATAATGTGATATTTAGTGCTGTCAGCTGAGAGCAAGGAGCAGTCCCCTCTCCAGCACACAGGGAAACATCTCAGTTTCATCTTGACCCTAGATGATCTTTTTTTTTTTTTTAATAAATAATCAGTCATCTGAGGAAGAAACAGTTACCCAGAAAAGCTATTTATTTTCTGGTGGCCAGACACATTGTGCTGGTTTTATACAGGAAATCTGCTAAGCACAAAGCTGAAAGTTGTTGGTTTCACTGGGTGTGTTTTACTAGCTGATGGCCAAGGCAAGTTGATGCTGAATTGGCCCAGTAAGCAATTACCGAAAGTCCCCAAACAGATTTATAGGGTATGTCTGACTGACTCCCATTGTTTCTGCACACACAGGGCTGTCATGTGCTTGAGTCTGAAGACCTTTTACAGGGGAAACAATAAAATAAGTCTCTGAGGAAAGAACATTGCGTATCCTCTACAATAGCTCATGCCACCTCTCCCTCTCGGATGGGAGTTGCCTGCTGAGATGAAAATGTGCTGTATATGGAGCACAAAATCCACTGTAGATTAGAGCTACACAGGCAGTGGGTTTCTTTCTCCTCTTTCATCATCTTTATTTATTGTTTTCCTTTACATTTGGTGAATGACTTTAAATATTTAGCCCTAAATTAGTGAATTAAGGTTGCTAGAAAGAGGACTGTTGCATCCTTAACAGTACTTGTTCTGACCAAAGGAAAAGTATGTTCTTAATTTGAGCTATGCGGAGGTTGTGTCCCAGTGAAATCAAGACATCTTGTTTGCTCATGAGTTGGGCTGCTAGGATGACTGAAACTCCCGATTAACCTCATGTTTCATTACTACACATTTTCAAGCTTTTTGCCTTTTGCCAGCTGCAATTTTTGTACCTTCTGCTTCCACCCTCAGGACTGTGCTTTTTCTTTCAGTGCCAGGAATAGGTGCAGCCTCCATTAGAAATCTATTCCACAGAGAGGTGCTTGCGAACTTTGGTCAAATCACCTCCCTTAAATGAAATAAGTACACTGAGTTTCTTCAGTTATTCCAAGGCGTATTTCATGGACTTCAATTTTTTCTGTTCTGTTTTTGAACCCTTAAAATTTTCACTTTGAAGTGCAGACACATAAACTTGCTACAGTATTGCAAATCTGGTCTTGTTACTGCACGCAGCATTGGTATTCTGTTACTTTTTCAGGGTCAAATTCTATGTATTACAGCTCTAGCATTAGGTTATAAACATAAACTCAGTTGGTAGTTTGCCATTACTATGCTGCTATTTTCCAATGTCATGAACTTCAGCAAACAGCCCCCCTCATATATATCACGTCTCATCTTTGCCTTTAGTTTTTCTTCCTTTATGAAAGCAGATCTTTAAATTCCACTGACTTCAGCAAGTGACCCAGTTCACCCTATCTAACCAATCTCCCTCATTTACTGTCTTGCCAATTTTTGTGTCATCTGCAAATATTCTCAGCACTGATTTCCTGTTTTCTTCCAGATCACCAATACAGATATTTAATAGCAGGAATATCTCTCTACAGGAATTAAAGTGTTTGGTTGATGTTTCCCTTGTATATTATTTTTATGATGAATTCTGAATGTGCTTGTGCTTAACATAGTGGTAGTTTATACAAACAAAATATTGCATGGGGCAAAATGAATTTTTTCACAGATATCTTTTGTCCAGTCCAACCAAGCCCGTTGTCTGATGGAGGGAAGCTATGTTAGGGTTGTGGTTTACTGAAGTTTCAACCTCAAGACACACTCAAAACATGCTCAACAACAGCTTTGAAATGTCTTTGATCTCAGCTTTGTCAGCATAACCATTGAGATACCTTTGGGTCAGCTGGCCGGTTGCCATCTTAAACATCAAAATGGGAAGAAAGCAAAATAAGAGACTTGTAGAGGAGATCTATTGCATGACATGCTTCTCTGTTGCCTTTTGACACTTCTAATTATGCATTTGAAATCATAGGAATTTTGAAAACTTAAGCAGCTGCTGTTCCAACCAGCTGCAGACCAGCACATGGGAACAGCGAGACTCTGGGAATTTGTTACAGCAGAGGAAAAACTTCATCTGGCTTCTCTTTACACTAATGGCTGATATGCTGACTGTAAAGCTTCAACTTAGAGATGTTCCTAGGACATCCCCTGAAGCTGTCTGCCAGGAACGTGCAGGCCTAGTGTTTACAGCTGGATAAAGCCTGGATATGAAAGCACCTGAACTCTATAGAGCGAGGATGGCACTGATGTGTGCCGTCACACATGGCAGAGGTTACACACCTTGTTTCTGTAGACCGTGCGCTGAGACACAGCCGCAAAAACCCTATTGCTTCTGATGTGTGGCAGCAGCAACAGGGACCACCAGGGAGTTGTGTGTGCTTGCAGCTTTTCTGGATCCAGGCAGGAGCACTGTCTCCTTGCAGAGCCCAGGCTGAGCATCCTTTTAGCACATCTGAGGGGGTTATGATGTGGGAGATCCTGATTTTGAAAGTCTTCCTGAGCCAATACTTCTATGTGCCTGAAGATTTGATCAGCAGGGAAGCCTGCAATGGGAGATGCTGTGCTCCAGGCTCATGTTGGAAAAGGTGCATCCCAATCCCAGGCTGCCACCTTGGTGCACAGAGGCATTAATCCAGAGCCTTCTTCCTCTTCCCCAGGGGCCATTAGCTGGCCATGGCTCCTGCAGAGTAAAATCAAATCAAGGAAGGAAGGCTGGCAAGGGAGCTGGCTGTCCTTATCACTGCCTTAATTGAGCAAATAATCCTAAAGATCTCTATAGGTGAAGCCAGGAACAGCTGCTTTTGATCTAGGGAGACTAGTCTAGATCAGTAACAGCTTAGAAGGGAAAATATATTGTTTTATAAGCAGATCCAGCTACTGCTAGTTTGGAGGAGAAAGAAGGCAACTTGGAATGCTGGAAATTTGTGAGAGGAGGCAGGTGACAGTGACCTTGTTACAAATCCAGGTGCTCTTTGGACCTGCTCGCCTAGTACTGGGCTGTGATCCCTCCGGATGGATCCCAAAAGCACAACCATAAGCTTGTGGTCAGGCAAAACATCCACAGACAACTCCAAAGCAGTGGTAGCTATTGATGACTGATAAAATGAAGTCAAAATGTGTCCGATTTTCATAAGAGAAGGAATTTCATTATCTCCGTGAAGGACTTGCCACTTCCCCCTTGTGCCACCACTGTATAAGCTTGTGAAGAAGGAATAATTTGCTTCTGAATTGACAATTTGGGGAATGCTTGTCTTCAATGATCTGAGCTCACTCTTTGTTTAGCCATTTTATGACTGAAAATGCCACCTTCAATATGAAATAATACCAGGTATTATTTCAAATGTCAATGGTATCTAGCTTATAAAATAACAGCTGACCTCTGAATCTTTAGACAGTTCAGAACTGGAGCTGGTCGGGAGTTTTTTCATGGATAAAAAGAGACTTTACTGAAGATATTTTGTTCAACTGTGGGAAGCTCAGAATTCATTTTAAAAAATGACATATTTTAGAATAAATGACATCTTATTAGACAAAGTAATGTTTTTTTTCCATAGAAAAAAAAAAGAATATTGCCATAGCTAACATCTTCCTTTCAAAGTGAAGTCTTGGCAAAGTTGTAGTTCTCAGTGGAAAGCTGACAAGCAATCAAAACCTTGACCTGTGCCTATTTGTTTGACCCTGTGTGCGGTCCTAGCAACTACTGAGAAATAAGACTTAACATGTTTCTGAAATGATAGTGTTAACTCCGATGTCCTGTCTAATTTCCTTTCTGTGCCTACATTTCCCCCCCCATAAAGATTGGAGGAATACTGCATGGTAACTGATGAGCTGTGCTATCATTCATCATTGTTGTTCACTGTTAAATAGCCTTTACATGCTATATGTTTTACGGCACTGGATGTTATTTATTAACATATGCAACTTCAAATCATGATACTTATGAAATTGCTATCTCTGAGATCTGAAGAGTCCTAAAATGATGCACTAGTCATACAATTTGAAGAGGCAGCTGAATAAACCTGAACAGCAATTCATAAGATTTTCACCAGCAGAAGCTTGCGCTTTCCCATTTTTTTAAATGAGAAACAGAACTATAATTTCTTTACAACGTATTTTTTCTTGAAATTTAATCCATGTTCACAAAATCTCTACCTCAAATAACAAGTCATACAATTTTGAAGAGGCAGCTGAATAAACCTGAACAGCAATTCATAAGATTTTCACCAGCAGAAGCTTGCGCTTTCCCCATTTTTTTAAATGAGAAACAGAACTATAATTTCTTTACAACGTATTTTTTCTTGAAATTCAATCCATGTTCACAAAAAGGCTTTGCAAAGCTTTGGATAATTTTGAGTGAAGCTTCAGGTGTTCAGCTAAGTATCCCTTGGATGAGATTTGCATGACTCTAAGATCCCAATTTGAAAACTGTTCTGATAACAGTGCAGGGCTTTTTTCTGACAAACATCTGTGTGTGCATCCTTTTACAATATCCTTTTCAGTCTCCAGCTTGACTCTTCTAGCCACCTGCTGCTGACTCTATTTCCATCACATCTGAAGCAATGTGTGTGATTTCTCCCTAAAAGACTTCCTACCTCACCTTTGCGGCCCTTATGGAACTCCCTCCCCTATGTGTCTCTTCTACTGGGGAGCCCAGCACTGGACGCAGCACTCCAGATGTATCTCACCAGGCTGAGCAGAGGGGAAGGATCACCTCCCTTGATCTGCTAGCAATGCGCTGCCTAATGCAGCCCAGGATGCTGTTGGCTGCCTTTGCTGCAAGGGCACATTGCTGGCTCATGTTCACCTTGCCCACCAGGATCCCCAGACTGCTTTCCAGTCGATTGACCCCCAGCCTGTACTCGTGCTGGGGGTTATCTGCCCCCAGGTGCAGAATTCTGCATTTCCAGCAAAAAGGCTGTCAAAAGCAAGTACGGACTAGAAACATATTCAGCAAGCTCAGCCCTTTACAGAGTGTAGGTAACCAAAACAAATACTGTCTTGTCTCTCTTGAGGGAATTCAATCCTCAATCTTCTCACTCCGCATTTACAAAAGGGTAACTGAGAGCCAAATGTTATTTGCAGCTGAGATGGAGAAAAGAAAACCAGCCTGTCTTGCACTTCGTATCTGAGGATGAAAACTATTGGGCTGCAGTTCTTTAATGAGATTTGTTTTTATGAAAGTCTTGTGTGCTGTTATGATAGCAGGTAATCCTTGCTGAGGGTTGTGATGCTGCCCTTCCCGCCCAGCACCTCCCCTCCACCAGCTCTTCCCGCTTCCTGAGCAGCAATGGTTCTTGTCAAGTATAAATGCATTTTTTATGATGCTACAGAAATCCAACAATAATAAAGAACTGTGGAGAGAAAAATCTCTCCACGTCCATCATGAAGACTGAAAACTATTTGAGGGAGGGAAAAAGTAAATTGCTAGCTATCAGACTTTTGATGCTTTTGCCTTTTCAAGGGAATAATATAGATCTTCCTACACAGGTCGGAGCTGTGTAGCAACATCTTTATTGCTCACCCAACTTCTGAAGCTGCTCTTATGGAACCAAACAGAAAGGAGAAAAAGAGTCACTGATAAATTACTGGGGAGAGAGATCTTCCAGCCACCAAAGTTGGTGCCTAAACACTGCACAGGGTTACCTACAGTAATAACCCCAAACCAACCTGCAAAAACTCGGCACACATTCACCTCCCTCTAGAATTATGCTTGATCATGATGTGTGATTAAAACAGCCTGTCTGGTGGGTGTGCCAGGTCTGAAGGCCCTGCTGATGAACTGTGGGGCAGAAATAAACAGCAGGTTAGGGGGTTTTTTTGTCTGTTTTTTCCAGACTTTGTTATCCGTGATAGTTTATGAAGACTGTTGTATTCTGAAGAACTGAAGATCTTTTATAGATAATAACCGTTTAAAGGCACTGATGATATTTTGAGCACTGAATCAATAATGGGCCTGAAATACCATAAGCCAAGGTAGGCCAGAGAAGGACTTGACTGATATTTTTTCTTTTGCAGCTTTTGAAGCAGCACCCCTCTGGGCTCCCAGGGCTCCTCGTGCCTTCTGGGCAACATGGCCCTTGCAATATTGCTCTTTCCTGCAGACCCTGAGGCAGAGCCAACACAGTCCAGAGGAACACGTTGTGCAGAGCTGTACACAGCGAGTGACACAGGTGGGGCCGCGTGGCAAACGCCTGGTCAGCCAGTGTCTGGAAGAGGCAAAGGCTTGATCCTGCTGTCAGCGTTAGCAGAGGTAACACTACCCCTCTGCAGGGCCCCAGTGCTTTGCTGAATTGGACCTCAAAGGGGTACTGTGAATGTGTACAAATGGTGGGCAGCTGCTAGGCCAGACCAGCACTGCAAGGCTGGGAGAAAAAGGCATTAAAGTTTTGAGGTGAAGGTGGTCCCACTGAGAACAGGCAGTCACTGTCTCGATCTACAAACTAAACGCTACTGCAGAGAGCATTGCCACAGGGACTTGCAGCAGGGCTTTTTACAGCTGCAATTTAAACAGCAGAGGAGCTCCACCCTTTTCAAGATATAAAAGTGTTGACCGCATCTCTTTTCTCTTTCTGTGGCTGATAGCGTGGTTCACTTATTGCTCTGATGCGAAACACTGGGTCAGTGAGTACTGGCAGCTGCTAAAAATGAGCAAGCAATCCCCCGTGTGCCATGCGTGGGTGCAGTGGTGCAGAGACTCTTCACGCATACATATACACACATGCATGGTTGCTCTTTCTTCTAACAAATGCAATCTATTTAAAAATGCTACTTGGCCAAGCAAACAGAAGAGTCAGTGTGGTGTGGGGAGCAGAGCCCTGGTTTGCAAGCCTCAAGGTCCAATTCTTCCACGGGTTAGCAGAGTGACACCAGGTAAGTCACGGCAGCGCTCTGTACTCCTGGTGTCCCCTGTAATTAAATCACCGGCTCCTCAAAGCAGAGGCTGCCTGTGCACAGCTTTGAACAATGAGGTTTTGATCTTGTTTGAGGTCCCTTGGCACTGCATTAATACTATTATATTAATCATATTATATGATTTACTGCCACATCACCAGGACAGTTTTTAAGAAGAATGACCCTGCGATGAAGGGACAGAGCTGAGGATGGGAACTTAAAACTTCTAGTCTGGATTTCTGTTATAATTTTGAGCTTAGCATTTATTCCTTCAACTGGCCTAAAACCCTGGCTTGCACAGGTTAGCCATCAGCGGACTAAGATTTGTAGACATTCTTTTTAGATTGCTCCGTTGGTTGCTTTTGTTATTTATTTTGTCTCTGGCTGTGACACAGATAATCCATTTAAGCTCATGTTACCATGTTCAAAAAGAGGCTACATAACAAAGGCACTATACATTACTGTTCATAAGCAAATGGTATTCTCCCAGGGGTTTGAACCTGAGAATGAATGGGCTGCTCAGCCACGGCGGGGAAGGGAGAGGAATTGCAGAGACAACCCGCTTGGCAGCTCTTGGCACATACGAGAACAGAGATTTTGCTGTCCCTGTTTTGGGTTGACATGTGCAGCTGAACTTCAAATCGTCATTTCCTTTGTCATCCAAGATGGCATCTGTGCTAGGAGAGCAGGGACAGCAAATCCCACCACCCCATGAGCCCTCACACAGACACCTGTGCTTTCCTAGCACCCCCTGATAATAGCAAGCCCAGAAATACTTGTCTGAACAAGTGTGATTGATTAGCTGTGGATGTACAGTAATTAAACCATGCTCAGCACGTTGGCTGAGGCTCTGGTCCGTAACTATCTATCTACAATGTCTGCAGGTCGGCATGTTCTTTGGCACAGCCCAGCATTAGCCCTCTGCTCAGAGCACGGCTGGGCAGTGTCAGGGGAGGCAGCTGGAGGACACTGCTGTCAGAAGGCAGCGGTGGGCACAGCATCTTTGGTTGGGGGAAGGAAAAGAGAGTTTTGGCCTTGGAGCCAGACAACAATTCCTGACGTATTTTATTTGGTATTATAGGTGAGGCAGTTGTGGAGGAGGTTCTCCATTAGCCAGGGACTCCGGGTGAAGGCTGGAAGGGAAAATTGCAACTGGGCTGATTTTCAGAAGTTGCTCAGTAGACTCTGGGTTGGGGTATTGGAAAAGCCTCCCTCAGTCATCCTCACACAGGCCTCGGTCATTTTACGTGTAATTGCTGCAGCTGTTTGATAAAGCCCATTTGTGGAAGTGAAAGCAAAGAAGAAAGCCAACCATGGTAAATGGCTTCTGAGAGCTTGGCCTCGCCTTGTACGTGGAGCCCTTGCCTTGTGCTGACAGCAAAATGGCACACAAATGTAAACAGGCAGGTAACAGCTCTTCTTCCCCATTCCAGGTCTGAGTCTAAAAGCACTCCCTTGTTTGCTGTACCCTGCTGTCTCCTCCATTCCTTGTCCCCTCACACAATTCCTACAGCCTTTTCCTTTTTTCACCTCGTGATCTCAGCTCAAGCCATGGTTTAGATACTGCATGATTGCCTCCTGTTTGCTGTTCAGGAAAACAAAGCTGAAATGCACTTTGTTGCAGTTTTCCAGCAGTGGCAGTGCTTTATCCTGGTTACAGCACGCTGGGATAAGAATGGTGTCAGTGTTTTGACCTTCAGCAGGTTCTTCATTTACTCTGATGAGACTAGTGCTCCGTATGAGATACGTACTGATACCTCTCTCTCCATCTTAAGTTTTAATGGACAGTGCAAGACAGATGTTTCTAAGCAATGCAATACTTGCTTTTCTTCATTGACATGGAAGGAAAATTGCATTACTTGGTGTATCTTAATTCATGTGCAGACTGATGTCACGAACTATAGCTGCTACTTTCTTCCATTCACTTAGAAACACTGCTAGACAAAGAGTGACAGCTTGCCATAATCTCCCTGCACTATCTTCTGTACATAGGGACGATTGAAATGACCTTATCAGTGGTTTATGACACTTGTTCTGATGAGTTTGTTAATTGGAAGATACAGATTATCCTGTAAACAAAGTACTACTTTGCAAAGCATTCTGTTAGGAACACAAAGCCATACACATCATTGCACCTTGTGCTCCACTGTCTCGACATGGAGCATCTTGAAAACTCAAGAGTTAATTGCTGGGAATTCAAGATTCATTAAAGCAGAAATAGTAAAGAAAGGGCCTAACTTTATATGCTCGTGGTGAGAAAAGAGTAGCTGATGTAATAGAAATGTGTTTGAAACCCCCAGTAAGAGTCCCAGATCTACTAGACAGCACAGCTAGGCCTTGTTTTCTGTATTCTCTTCCCTTTTCTTGTGTCTTTTTCTATGTAGGAGAGACCCCAACCTCACAATATGCTCTTCTTTGGGTGTTGGGGATTTGCGTTTGAATCCCCTCAGGCAGAGGAGGGAACCAAATGGGGGATGCCACAGCTGGGACAGGGACTCAGTGCATGGCAAGTGGGGAGTTTTAAGGTGAGTAAGACATCGCCTCTACGGTTTAGGTACTTCAGGGCCGGGCAGCAGCTGGTTGCAGAATCAATTATGGACTGAGACTGGGCTCTAGTTTCCACTTGAGCCTCACTCCAGATGCTGAGAACTTTATTGAATTCAGCTGCAAGAGTTGAGGTTTTTTAAACAGCTCTTTTTGTCAGCTTTCCAGATCAGTGAGTTGCTGTCCTTTCAAACCAGCCAGGCTAAATGTTGGATTCTTCTGACAGTCTGTACATGAAATCTGAAAGAATTATCAAGCTCTAGTTTAAGGGAGCTGAACCCTGAAAAAAACCAGCTCTGAATTTCTTTAAAATAATGTGCTCTTTGTTCCTCTTTAAGTCTAAGTTCCCCTTCTGCAAATCCAGAATGATACAAGTTCATATATCATACGATGAAATGGAGATTTGTTGTTTGATGGTCATTTCTAGTTAGATCTTGAAAGTCTTATTCTGTGGAAAAAGTCTTCCCATTTTGACATTTCAGTGGCTGCACTAATAAAAGGTGTCTTTCCATATTCACAGCTAAGAAATCCATTGCTCGGTTCATTCAAAGCGGTTGCAGTGTGCAGCCCAACATCCTGGCAGATACGCAGGGGTAGAGATTTCACGTCTTTATAGGCCTTTATCCCATTAAAAAAAAATAAAGAGAAATTTTCCTTTTATTGCTGATGTGCTGTAGACACGTTACAGTTTGTCCCTGAAGTGTGAAATTGAGAAATCACATATTAAACATAGAATCATAGAATCATTGAGGTTGGAAAAGACCTCTAAGATCATCAAGTCCAACCGTCAACCC
>NW_008795938.1:3008790-3027930 GCF_000699145.1 Aptenodytes forsteri
GTTTGGGAGACGGTCCTGAAGGGCAAAGGGGTCCAGGGAGGCTGGACGTTCTTCAAGAAGGAAGTCTTAAAGGCGCAGGAGCAGGCTGTCCCCACGTGCCGTAAGAAGAACGGGTGGGGAAGACGACCGGCCTGGCTAAACGGGGAGCTTTTGCTGGGACTCAGGAAAAAAAGGAGAGTTTACCACTTGTGGAAGAAGGAGCAGGCGACTCAAGAATACAGGGATCTCGTTAGGTCATGAAAACCTCCCTAGGGACTTACAGACTGAAAACCAAGCTGCAAACTTATTTCTCTTGCCTAATGCTGGTAATCAGAGCACGCTCTGCCTAACTGGAGAGGTGGCTTTCAGCCTTCTCAGACCCTGGAAAGAATTGTACGAAGGCTTCTCTCCTGCTTGACAAGTGGTCCCACCATTAAGCCGTGACGCTGAAGTTGCATCCTCCTGCCTTAGGAGACAGGCACAGCACTTTGTCAGGAGCTTAGTCCTACCAAAGGTGATAAGCAGTGACTAAAACCCGCTCTTCAGAGGACTTCTGGTTGAACCAAGAGAGAGGATATGCTGCTTGGGGCAGGCCAGTTCTGCTTCTGTGCATGACCACAGCTCTTGGCAGCTAGAGAACTTAAAACAGCAGAGGGCATGAGTTTAGATGGCACTTGAGTGCAGCATTGCATCAGTCACGATTTGGACATAGACCCCTCGGTTCTGTCCACACCCTGCCAGAGGTATGTATTTTATTGGATAGTACCCTTAGGTCTTGTTTCTAGTAACGTATTCATATACGTACATATATATTGTTATATAGGTATATAAAAGCATGATCTAAGTAAATGAGATTTCTGTAGAAGGGTAACTTGTCCAAGACTGACACCTCCTGAGCCATACACAGCAGTGGCTGTGGTGTTTTACAGCACCGCTATCTCATTCCATGACCGTGGCAGTTTAATGCTAGCGTACCTAGGGATCCCTGCAAAACAAAAGGCAGAGCACTCTGTGAAAATCAACACATACACCAGCCCAGCGGAAAGGTGGTTTGAGGCACAATTCCTAGAGAGAAACAGAGCTAGTGGCTCCTTTTCCCTGGGGGACCAGTATCTACTCTGGTTTTGCTTCAACATTTGATGAAGTTCTGCCCCAGGGACAGCTGACATCTGATTCCGCTGTTTTGCACGAGCAACAGTCACTTCACAGCAAAGTAAAGCAGGTGCAAAATACAGAAAATAATAACCCATTTAACCTTCACCAAAATAATTTTGAAAGCAGCAAGGCAGTGGAAAGTCAGTTCCCCCCCTTTTTTTTTCTACAGTAGTTAGATGGAACGTTTTAGTCTGAATGAACCAAAGGAGGAGGAAATAGATTTTGCTAGAAGTTGCTGGGGTTGTGGTCTGGTGAGACTGAGTTCACAATGGGTTCAAGTGCTGATATAACATTACCATCACCCGTGAGAAAGATAGGTGAGAAAAGGCTAGATTATATGCTTCTGCCCAGATAATAAAGGAAAGGGCGAGACTTGGAGGTGTTCAAAAGACAGGATGGTTCAAACCTGTCCTCAGACTTGCCTGATCTTTGCTAAGGCTGTAGCAATAGCTTTCTTTTTAAAGGAACAGTTATCAACCACCTTTGGAAGCTGTTCAGGTCAGTTAAGATTAACACCACCAACAACAAAAAAAACCCCAAACCCTCAGACCATGATTTTATTTTTCATCAGTGACAGATCTTTGCCTCTTGTCAGCCAGATGTGCAAAAAAAACCCCAAACCCCAAGAAACCAAACCCAAAACCAATTGATGAGATCCCTCAACTGTGAGATAGGAGGGGCTGCTAATTGAGTATGTGATGCCCTGGACCAGAGGCTTGGGAAAGCAGTGTTCCACTGAAGGGGACTGTACCTATTAAATTGAAAAATAGCATTTGTCTTAAGAAAATAATCATTACCCTTTTCAGTTCGGTACGTTCTTGTTTCTGCTGTGACATATACAGCCTTACTGAAAGGACAGCTCAAGGATTAAGAATAGAAACACTCTCTGTTCCCAGGAATCCCAGTTTTCTTAGCTGCTTCTTTGGCCCTGCTATGCCCTACCTCTTCCAGACAGTCTTATTCCCCCTTCTACAGCTACAACGACCTTACCCGTAGAGCCAGCACATTTCAGATACTGCCTTTGGAAAAGGGTATAGTTGGCTTTGGTTAGCAGCTCGGTGCTCTGTGGCAGACGGCCCCGTGTCCGGAGTGTCACGCAGTGAGAGCTGAGACACTCCCAGAGGCACCAACCACTATGGAAGTGGGAGACCTCTCTTCATTTCCCCTTTTATGTGACTGGGAACTGTTCAGAGTCAATACATTTAATTGGTGTAAGACCAGCAGACAAGACTGCAAGGTATCACTTTCCTTGCTAAAGGAGACACTCTAAAAGCTGCTACAGCACATGGTTACTATGTGGTTTCTTAAGCCTGAGGTCTTTCGTTTAACTTTCATGAAAAACATTTGTTATCAACATGTATTTTATTCTTAACAGGGTAGTTCGAATGCTATGGGTATCCCTGATTAACATTTCCATTTTCCCTTGCAGTCACAGGAAGTCATTTCATCTTGCTTCATCTGTCATTCCTCAGAGGCCAGGAAATTTTACTTCGAAGTTTGTGAAAAATTGATTTTTATAAAAAGAGACATTTCTGACTAAAGAAAAATCTCTGCTAAAATGAGCAAGAGGTCATTTGAAATATATTTCAAATCTGGTTCAGCACAAAAACTCTGTGTTAACTGAATTAGGAAAACTAGAATCTTTTTTTATGCCAGGTAGAGCAGATGGCGTTAAAATTCCTCTTCAGCTTGTCTGGAGCGAGAGCATTTCAGTTCCAGCAGTCTCTCCACAGTGTCTGCAATTGTACGCTCACCATGCACCTTGTTATCTCGGGTGCGGATGTTAACTGTTCCACTCACCTTCTCCTTTTCACCAACAACTAGAAACAACCAAGATGCAAAGGAATGAACTTAAGATTTAGCAAGCTCTTTTTTCCCCCCATTCCCTTAAAACTTAGGCATACTAAACAAACATTCTGAAAAGCTTACCAACCAGCACATCAAATCCTTCTTTGCCCTCCTCCCATCTCCCCCCACCTAGATCTGTAACACCCAATAGCCCTATTTAATCTCATATAATTTAGTAGGTTTTAGTATGTTATGAACAGCAACTTAGCAAAATATGAGTAAAGAGAAAAGTAAACCCAGTAAGTCCAGCTTAACTGACTTCTTATTAGAGAGAACTACAAAGTCAAAATGAGAAATATACATGGAGTACTCCACGGGCAAAGATTAGAAAGACAACTTGATTGTAAATAACCAATAGCTATTTGTTTTCTTTACAGAAACAGCAAGACAGTTTATTGGCAAATCCCAAAGCTATTTTACTTAAACATTAAGATACAGATACCAAAATAATATATGTATGTCTCATTACTAATCTAAATTTTATATAATATACTTGGAGGTTGCTAGAGGAGATTGTATTTCTCTGGTACCCAATCTACATTCAGTGGGACAACTCTTTGAAACAACCTCTGAGCATAAATTAGGTGAGATTTTTTTCCCTGATAGACTGATCATTTGTTTGTGTCTTGAAGGTAAAATGTGGTTGTGTCTTATCTGTATCACATGCTTAAGGTTTTAAAGAACAGAACAACTTTATTCATGATTCTATCAATTACTCTGAGGGTAGAGTTTCTCTGTCAAAGGCTCCTTCTACTCTAATGGATCCCAGACAGTTTTAGGGTCAATGCTAGAGCCTCAATTTACATGACATGACTAGCGTGGTTCTTCAAATCACATACTTCAGGGTCAGTTTCTAGTTGTCCCTGCGTCACCCTCTCGTGGAATAGTCTTCTCCTATGCATGCGTGTATAGCTCAGAAGTACACCACAGCTGAATGCAGTGAAAATATGGTGGTACTTTTGCTACACTTGAAACAAGAGCATATGTTATTGGGGGGGATGGAAAAATCGCTTAACAATCTGACTGACAAAGGGCAAGAGATTTTATATATGACTCCACATTGCTGACCAGAAGACAGCAAAGACCTTTTTCTAAAGCAGCAGTAATGCCTTGGGCCACAGTGACCTCCTTCCAGTGACAGCTATACAAGCCAGGAATGCCTATCATGCAGGCAGGAGAGGCTCTCTGGGATGGAGACTCTTAGGAGCAAAGCGACCTAGAACACTGACTACCACTCTCTGCCTTGCTCACAGAAGAAAGATCAAATCCTATGACCTATGCAAGAAAGTCAGCCAGGATAAGGTAACAAATGCACTATACATTACCCAGAATAAAGTTATACTGTGCAAGCTGAGCATTTCTGATCTTCTTGTTCAGCGTGCACCCAGGATCTACATCAACATCTGCCATTAATCCAGCATCGTGGAAGTGCTGCCTGACCTAGGAGAAAAAGTATTTGAACTGTCACTATAGGATATTCACGACAATGAACTATTTATGACTTGTAGACTTAAGCCAGTCAAGCTTATCTGACCCCTAAAACAAAGGCATCGTCATTGGCTCAGGCGTTGGAGATGAGCCCAGTTCAAGAAATGAAAACAGGTCAGCTATCATGCAAGTACATACACACTGAGTAACTAAGCAGTGATGTGAATATCTAATGTTTTGGGCTGAATAGTGATTTGAGTTTGATATTGTGAAAGGCAGCAGGATGGTGGAGCTTTCTGATTAGAAGATTTTATTTATGTATAATGCGCTTGAAAGAAATACAGGAGAAGGTCTGCTGGATGCTAAATATGCAGAGACCCATCTTCATCTTTCTTACTGCTTTTGCAAGATGCACATGGCCATGGGAGACTAGAACCTGAAGGGTAAGACAGCTTTTGAGCTAGAGAAAAAACCTAAGTTTTCCAAAAATAAAAGCCTCACAAAGATCAGCATTTGTTGTTTAGATACACAAAATGTATTTCAGGTCCTCTTTAAGATACATCTACAACTTCAGCAGCTAATTGTCACTGTAATATAAAAATGATACAATGTAATATGCAAAGACTTATAACATTTATCTGGGATAAATACTGTTAATCATTAATAACCAAGTATCCCAACTAAATACAGTATATTGGGAAAAAAAGCCCCCAAACCATATACATCACCTTTTGAGCATACTCATCACACGTTGGTCCCACTGGTACCACCATTACCTGCTGTGGGGACAGCCAGAGTGGCCATTTGCCTTCATAGTTTTCAGTTAGAATGGCAATCATTCTCTCCACAGATCCCAAGATAGCCCGGTGAATGATAACTGGTCTTGTCTTGTCATTACCGTCATGGCTGACAAAGGTGAGGTTAAAGCTTTCAGTATTTTTTTAGCATGAAAAATCCTCTTAACAGATAGGACTAAAATCTACACAAGAGATTCATAAAGCCAGCTGCTTAGATTGAGTTCAGAGGTGATGACAGCCCTATACTTGTTACAATTTATCTCCCAAAAAGAACTGTCTAAAAGAATTGCAGTGTAGACAAAGGTACTTTCTGACCTGAAGATTCAAGTTGTGTTTTACAACAGACAACAATCATAATAGAGTTGTTGAGCTTACTACTAACTAATCATGGGAAAACATTTACATTTGAGTCTTGTTATAATCAGAGGGGTCATCCCCGTCAGGTATTATACTGCAGGCAGGTAAAGATGACCTATATAAATGACTCACTGCAAGGCAGCCCAGCTGCAAAAGCAAACTTGAGAGATACACACCTTGGGCAAACAAGCTGTATGCTGCACCTGTATGGGTGGTATCATGTAGAGGCTACCATGTCTAGAATTACTAAATATCTAAGGAAGGTGGTTCAGGAGGAATTGCCCTGTGGTACACCTACGGCATGTCTCTTCGGCAAGCAAGTAGAACCAACCCTCTTGATTCTTGGGGCTAATTTCTCTTCTACCTAAAGTGTTTGCTCAAACTGGAATAATAAATCTACTTTTCAACGTTACCATTTGCCTCCATAGTTTTCAGTTAGAATGGCAATCATTCTCTCCACAGATCCCAAGATAGCCCGGTGAATGATAACTGGTCTTGTTTTGTCATTACCATCATGGCTGTGAAGAAAGGTGTGGTTTTTTTAAATATAAGGTTTTTTCTTGATGTAAACATGCCTGTAACTGACAGGAAAGTTAGATTATATAGCAATTAAAACCACCAGCCTCTGTGCTTACCTGACAAAGGTGAGGTTAAATCTGACTGGCAGCTGGAAGTCGAGCTGGATTGTAGCACATTGGTGGTAGCGGCCAATGGCATCTTTAATCTGAATGTCAATCTTCGAAACAAGACACAAACTTTTACTACAGTGTAAGATACAAGCATGCCTCTCTGAAAGCAAACTCACTATTTTAAGATGGAAGGTTTCACTCAATGCAGAGGAACTATATGTGGTTTTAGACAACATACTTTTACTTCAGCCTACATTAGGACTTAAATGATTTGCAGGTTCTGATGCAAAAAATGTTAGAGCTAAAAACAGGGTGAGCAAGTAGAGGGACATTGCTTCAGGGGGGAACTACCTTTAATACCTCAGACTATTTATTGAATTTCAATCTGGGACTTTCATGGGCCTTTTCACTGAATGAATTCAGCAGCACCTAAGTGCAAGTGCAAGATCAGAACTGAACATGTCTCACCAAAAATGAGATTTCTTCAACCTCAAACTGGCAAACTTACACTGCTTTATTATGCAGTATTTGAATACTTTGTAGCTTATGTTACAAATTCAGGGCATGAACTTGGGACGAGAATCCTACTGCTAAATAGTCCACTTGCCAGTAGGGATCGTATTAATCAATTACGCTTGTTCTGACTAGGAGCATCTACAGTCAAGCGTATTCTTTCTATTGCATCTTAGACTTTAATCCTGAGTACACTTATAATAGAAGTTAGACAGAGAGATGGATAGAAAACAGTAGATTTATAGTGTCCCGACCTCATTTATTTATCACGTTGTTCTCTTAGTCATCATTTTACCAGTATGGCTGGTAAATGTTGGGGCTGTGTGCCTTATTTTAATTTATGTATCAAACAAACAGATCAGTGTTTTATTAACTGAAGTTCTAAATGTCTTTCAATTTTGCATTCAGAAGCCAGAGTTTATCATATTTCAACTACTCACCAAAGAGCTTCTATCAAAATAAATTATTCACAACCTTCTTTAATTTCAAATCACCCAGTTAGAGAGTAGAAAATAAAAAATCCAAGTAGTTTAAAGGTACCCTAGATGTAGAGCTTAACTTAAAAATGTAATTTTAACTAGTTTCCATTAAAACCAGTGCAAAACGCTACACGTTTGCTCACCTTACTTTGGCTAGAGTGTGTTAGGAGCAAGTATAAAGTTAATTAAGGTTAGCAAAGGTTCCTGTAGATATTTGCCTTCTTTCAAATCAACTGAGGAAATTACTAAATCTTGTTTGCATTTCACATTATGAATGATTAGCTGCTATAACACCTTTCACCTACAACCCATAAAATGAAATTGATTCAACTGGCATACAAAGAGAGAAATCAGAATCAGTTTACTAGATGACTGAATATAGACATAAATGTAGTGTAGGTTTATTAGGAAAAGATTTACAATTAATTTTGTAAGACTCTCTGTCCTTATGCTCAAAGATATCAGGAAATTTCTGGAAAGCCCTACTTAATCTGTGCAAACTGAAGAGACAGCTTTAAAAAAACCCAACAAAACCACAAAACCAATGCAAGGGGCTTTTTAAAACACCAAAACCCACCAGCAACTCAATGTAGCTACAAAACTGTGCCAGTAAAAGCAACATTTTTCAAAAATTTGTTTTACCAGTAATTTTATTTTTGTTTTTGTCATGACTTAGCATTCACATACTGCCCAAAGGATTACTTCTAATGCAGCAATTGCTGTGATAATACAGATCTTACAGTGCCACCTTCTGTTCATGTCTCCCACTAAACCAATCAGCTCTGTTTAAGCAGCAAATAGTTCATACATGTAAACTGGGTTTAATTAATGAAATGAGTGTTAAAGCTATGTGAAAACCAGGATCACAGAGTATTATTTCTCTCTCAAGTATGTCAGAGTTTATGTATCTGGAAAAACACAAAATTTCAGCCATACAGCATCTTAAAATGGTATTAGATACTATAAAAGAAATCCCCTCTTCCTAATCCCAGCTCTTAACAATCTCGGCTTGTACCAGGTCATCAGTTTAGGTATCAGTTTTGTTCTATAACCTCCAGCCAAACCTAAAAAGCACCAATGCTTTAGAAATGCATACTGACATTGAAAAACTTAGTTATAATGTTACACTGGAAGGGAATGTGCAGGACAATAAGTGAAAAATAGCAGTTGTCTTTACCAAGAAGATCACGAATAAAACCCAAGAGCATCACCGTACTATTTTCTCCCCCTTTCTCATAGTAAGATATGAAAAACATTCTTTATGTATTAACAGCATTTAGTGTCCATCTATATTTGTTTAATTAACTTAGAGCAGAATGCTAACTAGATGGGAGACTTTGTCTCCATCAGGTATCTATTTGAAGTCATCTGGCAAACATTCTGCACAAATAGATGCCCAACACTTGTCTTTCTGGGGAAAGCAACATTTAGCATCATTTTGTAAACACATGAAGACTCTGAGTTTTTTTCTGCTCATCCACTATACTGCAAAGAACAGTATTTGCATGCTACCCCTACTGCCAAGATTACGGTAGTATCAATGGAAAGCGAGGAATTGTGTAACTTTCGTCTGCCTCATCCAAACAGAACTAAAAGCCTAACCCAGCTAGGGGTTAGCAACATACTAACCTTAGGTCCATAGAAAGCTCCATCACCAGGGTTTAACTCCCACTTCTCACCAAAGTCATTGAGGCTGTTTTCCAGTTGCTAGAGATAAAGGACACATACACTCACTGTTTTTCAAACATTTGCTGTCTTTCCATGTTACAGCATCAGATCAGCATGCTGCTACAGATACGTGACGCTACCAATTCTCTGTACTTCTCAGTTACTGCTGCAACTCATTTATTTTCTTAAAAGGGAAAGTTTTGGAAGAGCCCCAGCTAAAAAAAAAAAATTAGTCCAAATTTAAACCAACAAAATCAATGCATTCCTTTTGGAAGAGGCCAAACAAGCAGCATTAGCTAAGATGCAAGAAATTTTTATGCTAGATTCAAAGTTTGTAGATAATATTGAGAGGGGATCCACCCTGATACAACTGATGTCTATTCCTGCCCTATCTCCTCCCCAGCATTGCACCTGCAGGGGCTAACCCCATCCCTTTAATCATGAAAGCAACCCAGCTTTTGGAAGATGGCTCTAAGTCTTATTACAGGGGCTGCCAGAATTGGTTCTTTTTTTTTTTTTTTTAATTATCAAAAAAATACAAGGAGGGAGAGGAGAGAGATAATTTGATTCTGACGCGGAGATTGCTTCTGTATGGAGACTAAGCTATTTACAGCAGCCAGACTGAATTGAAGACAGTTATTAAAGTTATATTGCTCATGACCAGCTGTCACTGTACCTCCCAGAAGGCAGTATGTTCTTACAGGACTTCCAGCTGCAGCCTTGCTTTCATATAAAAAGTTAATAAAACTACTGTTTACCTTTTCAGCTTGATTCCACACTTCAATATCTCCCAGGTACTTTTCAGGACGAGTGGAGAGATTCAGTTTAAAGGAAAATCCAAAGACATCATACACAGTACGCAAGAACTGCAGACAACTCTTTATCTCCTCTTCAATCTTTATGAGAATAGGAAAAAAGTCTCAAATATGGAAAAATCAGTTAATCTGATTTTAATACCCAATTTCATTTAACAGCAGCCCATACCTGCTCCATAGCACAGAATATGTGAGCATCGTCCTGCTGGAACCGACGTACTCGAGTGAGTCCTGTAAGAGCTCCTGACAGTTCATTGCGATGCAGAACACCAAAATCAGCCAACCGTAATGGCAGCTCACGCCATGATCTTGGACGATGATCAAACATAAGGCTGAAGGAAAAGTTTATTACTTGAAGCTCATTCAGAATCAAAATTCTGCAAAGAACAGCCAATGAGGAGCAGCCAGTACCTAAGCAGATGCCCATAATGCCAATGATGTAATCTGAATACAACCATCATTCAGATCTAGTTTTGTCAGGAAAACAAATGCAGATATCCTTTTATAGCTGGTAGGCTTCCCCCACCTCACAGAGAGAAGATAAAACAGCTCCTAAAACTGAGCATTAAAACCTGAATGCCTAAGTTGCCACAAAATTGACAATGCCCCAGTATCTATTTTGGATATCCATTTCATAGTACCAAGGTAATCTTCAGGTCTAAAACACAGTCACTGTAATGATGGAAAAATGACATTTCTCAGTGTCTCAAGTAAAGAGAGCATGCAGACAACTCTTATCTCCTCTTCAATCTTTATGAGAATAGGAAAAAAGTCTCAAATATGGAAAAATCAGTTAATCTGATTTTAATACCCAATTTCATTTAACAGCAGCCCATACCTGCTCCATAGCACAGAATATGTGAGCATCGTCCTGCTGGAACCGACGTACTCGAGTGAGTCCTGTAAGAGCTCCTGACAGTTCATTGCGATGCAGAACACCAAAATCAGCCAACCGTAATGGCAGCTCACGCCATGATCTTGGACGATGATCAAACATAAGGCTGAAGGAAAAGTTTATTACTTGAAGCTCATTCAGAATCAAAATTCTGCAAAGAACAGCCAATGAGGAGCAGCCAGTACCTAAGCAGATGCCCATAATGCCAATGATGTAATCTGAATACAACCATCATTCAGATCTAGTTTTGTCAGGAAAACAAATGCAGATATCCTTTTATAGCTGGTAGGCTTCCCCCACCTCACAGAGAGAAGATAAAACAGCTCCTAAAACTGAGCATTAAAACCTGAATGCCTAAGTTGCCACAAAATTGACAATGCCCCAGTATCTATTTTGGATATCCAGGTTTCATAGTACCAAGGTAAGCTTCAGGTCTAAAACACAGTCACTGTAATGATGGAAAAATGACATTTCTCAGTGTCTCAAGTAAAGAGAGCATGTAGACAGCAAGACTCATAATTACATCACTCCTGACAGCATGTCACATCTGGATACCTGAAGATAGCCATCTTTACAATTAAGCAGGCAAAAGAAACAGACTTTTTTTTTTTTTAATCAGCATCATCTTTGGTAAACTGGATTTGCTATGTATTTACCAGTGCCCTGGACAGTTCATAGGCTTCAGAGCAAAGATTTCTTTCTCCACTTCAAAGGAAAACATGTTGTCACTGTAATGCTGCCAGTGCCCTGAAGTCATCCATAGTTTGCTGTTGAAAACATTTGGAGTGACAACCTCCTGGAATCCACGTTTTCGATACTCACTCTGAAACAAGAAACCCAGTACATAAAATAACTAATAAAGCAAATGAAAGTAATGGTACGCAAGACTTCAGTCTGCAGCCATAAAAATATAGACATGCTGCCCTACAAAAGTCCATGACTCGAGAAGAGAAGAGGAAGAGAGAAGAGGAAGAGGAGAGAAAAATTCAAGTTGGACGTGCCAGGATACATCCCTTCCACCAGCACCACCTTCCCCCCAAACAATCCCTTTGTAGTAAGCAAGAAGAACAAGTTTCTTCCCTGCAAGCAAAGCAGCAGTCTCTAATTATTCAATGACACTTGATAGTACATTGCAGCCCAAATATACCATAGTAAGACAGACTTTAAATATTACAACAGGAAGATCAGGATTTTTTTCTTCTACACATAATTTCATAAAAAATAATTCTACAAGGCCAAATTTAGTAAGTTTATTAAAACAAGTCAATATGCATCAATGGAACAGCTGTAGTGTGAGCTTAGCTGTACTATTAGATGTCAAAGAACATAAAGCATCATTATGACTGCTTTAACTGCAGGTATAAAGTATTGATAAAAACATAACTTAGCAGAGATTGTGACAAGACCAATACAAAGAAACCAGGTTTCTTTAGTTCCGTGGCTTACAGAACTAAGAGATCAAACTAACTTGAAATGAAGGGCTGTTAGTACTATTATATGTAGCATGCTGTTACATATTTTTCTAAAATTAAGCTATTTCTTCTATAAGATTTCCAAAAGACATTACTTACCCGGATGAATTCAATTAATGTGTTATAAATGTAAGCTCCTTTTGGCAAGAAAAAACAGCTACCAGGGCTGAGCTCATGAAAGAAAAACAGTTCTTGGTCCTGCACAAAAATAGTATTTGAAAAACTTAGTATTTGTACACCACGTTTTTCACTTAACATTCACAAATGAATTACTGACTGACTGGGTATCACTAATGAAAGTTTTTTAAAAAAAACACTAAAAAAAAAAAGCAGCATCAATAGATCAGACACATTTTCACTAGTATTTCTATCTCCATCAGTACTTATGGGGAAGGAGATTGTTGTTTCCTGTTTCATTACTGATGCTCCAAAACTTCACGTTTATGTGTAACTCCTAACTGTGCCCCCACAGCTCCCTTTGTACATTGACAAGTAGTGTTTAGTTCTGCTTCTGCAACTCTCTAATTATTTGCACACAACTGAATGTGTGAACTGTAGTTGGCTAATGTTGTGAAAAACTGCACATGCTTGAGGACTGCATATAGTGAATTCTTCTGTATATTTTCCTGATATCCTAGCAGCAGACCTTGTAATAGTGTTCAGGACTATCAATTATCTGACCGGGGTTTCCATCTAGAAAACAAAACCAAAAACCAACCAACCAAAAAACCATAGAATGTATTACAGATTCTGAAATCACACAGAAGAAAAGAACTGTGAGTGAACACGCTGCAGGAAACTGCATAGGAATGACCACTGCCTGCAGACTAAGTGTTCATGTTTTGTAGACCGAAGTGTTCATGTTTTGTTCTGATTGATCTGTGGAATAAGGATGTCATCATGTTTAGAACAGCGAAAAGGCTAAAAAGAAGTTATTTGCTTTAGGACTTTTGATGCTCTTCGAGAGAAAAGTACCTGACTTTGCAACTTAACTGAAAATACAATTGTGTCACATCTTGGTTGTGGCAAGTATACGCTGTCTTCGAGATGCTTCTAGTTAAGGGGTTACATCCACACAGTGTTTGTGAAATACGTTACCAGAAAAACTGTCTCACCCGCCCAATTTTTCTGTGATCTCTGCTTTTAGCCTCCTCCTGGAATTTCTCCCATTCCTTCAGCATTTTTGCATCTGGGAATGAAATTCCATAGATCCGCTGGAGGGATTCCATATCAGCCTTGCCTTCCCAATAGGTAGAAGAATTCTGCATGCAAAAAATAAATGAAACATTGAAGAAAAAGGAGCCTCCACATTTTAGTACTACTGCCTGCTATGAAAAGGCATGCAATTATTAATAAATCACTATACTTAACGTAGAACAACTAAGGCATAAGAAGAGTTTTCATCTTAAATTCAGAGCACTGATTAGAAAAATCCAGAAAGAACAGGTGAACAGAATATGTAAAAATGGTTTCAAGCTCTCTCTTGTCTTTTTTTAAAGCCTATTTGCTCTCCGTGTAGCCATCCTATTCCAACTGTTTATTCACACTCAGCTATAGTTGATACAGTTCAACCAAGCCTTAAACCACATTCACGCTCCTATCTGTGCTAGGAGTGCAGGCCCTGGACACCTAATTGGGCTTCACACCGTTTGAATATCATTCTAGCACACAACCCTTTCCCAATTTGTTACACTGAGTTTTTGGCCAGGTTACCCATTTCACAGTACATTCTTGGATAAGCCACCATAGTATTGCCCAAAGACAGCAACACATTTTCAATGAAAACATTTTTCGAAAGCAGTTTCAGCAGTTACCTTATGAATTTTTATGGTCTTTATCTTGCCAGTATGTCTGACATGAGGCCCTCTGCATAAATCTATCAAGGGACCACACCTAAGAATAGGAAAACATGAATTTGGTATATTTCATCCTAGAAAGATATATCCAGCAACATTATGGTGCGTGCATAATTACCTGTATACTGTTGTAGTTGGAGTATTGACCTTCTCATTCAGGATGCGACACTTGAATTTATTATACTGAAAAGAAAAGCAGCACACATATTTGTTAACTACTTGTTAAGCAAGAGAACTGGCCAGCAGTTTAAATTATTTGCAAACCTGATGCTATGCTGCATCAAAAGAGGATTATGAAAGAAAGACAGACAGACAGACAGATAGTCAAGTAGTGGAGCAAGCTGCCCAGAGAGCAGCCTGTGTAGTCTCCATCCTTAGAGGTTTTGAAGGCCCAGCTGGACAAGCCCTCAGAAACCTGGTCTGACTTCAACACTGACCCCACGTCCTCTGCGTGAGCTTGGACTGGAGACCTACGGAGGCACCTTCCAACCTGAATGACACTATGATTCTCCTAATGTCCTAACAGAGAAAACTGAGTAACATCTATCTCAGGAATGCCAGAAAATTATTTGCAGCTAGGTACTAAAGAGAAAGGATCAGCTTTTAGTGTTGCTTGGACTTTCTCAGAAGTCCTCATTCTAAAAAATGTTTTATGAAGCTTTCTGAATGCATCAGCACATGCAGTTATAGTATCACCACAGCATTTTACTAACAGCCAATATAATATAGGCATATAACATAATTGCATGTAATATATTGCAAACTTACACCTGTCAGAAATAAATGAAAAATGTGGCTTCAAAGATTTTGCGAAGGTCACCCAGGGGAAGAATGGGTGCAGAAAATCTAATGCACATTCCTGAAAACCTAAAAATTACACCTTCACTCATTTTTTTTGTTAAATATCACAAATGAGCTTATAAGAACGTATCACCTTAAAAAGTTAAATTGACAGACCATCCTCTACGACTAACAGAACATGCGACTAAAGCTACAAATACTTAGAGAGTAACTGCACGATGCTAGAAACAACCCTCTAAAAACAGCCTACCTTAAACATTTCAAGTAGGGTTTCCTTCTTAACTTCCAGTCTTTCAAAGACTTGTTTTTCCTTCATTATCTTTTTGCATAATGTTTCCAAAGCAGAGAAGTCATTACTTGATACGCCCCTAAAATAAACACACACAAAAAAGTGAATCATTCTTGCTTCCACTTGCAATTTCTGATCCAGTTGCAATACACTAACTTGTGGATGGGACACACTGCAAAGAACAAAGCAATCTGCAGTAGTGCAGATGACTTTGTTCCAGAAACAAGCAGGTAACAGAAATTTTGCTGTGACTGCCATCCCCCAGCTCCTAAAAAGAAAAATACAAAACCTACCCTTCCTCAAGGAACATGTCATAATAGAATCCATTTTCTATTGGTGGGCCATAGCACAAACAGCCACCATAGATTCGCTCCATAGCTTCACCCATTATGTGAGCACTTGAGTGCCAATATACCTAATGGAAGTAAAAAAAGAGAGGATCAGTCTGAATACGCACAATGCATTTCTGAGTATTTTATTTAAAACCTTTTCTGAAACACTTGCTTTTAAGGATACTTGATGCAGATCCCACATTAGAGCAGTCTGTAGAACAGAACTGACCTGCCCAGCAACACTCTCATCTTAAGCACCAATATTTCCAAAAAGTAACACTGCAAAATTGTTTACAGCCTGGTAGCAAATAATTCTTATTTTCAACTATTGTTGAAATGATTCAATTATTGCCAAGAAGTCAGGAAACTGATTCAGAAACTTTTTTTTCTATGAACTTCAATCAATCAGCTCTGCATAAAGACCAAAAGGTGCGCTTTCAACATAAGGCTGTGGTCCTAATCCAAAGATTTTACGCATGGGAAATCCTGCACTGAAGTAGAACAGTTCATAAAGTTAAAAATTACACTCCATCTTGTAGTACACCTGAAGTTTTGACAAATTAAAACCAAATCTATAGCACTTCAGTCTGCTTTTATTTGCACAGACCTGAAAACATCTATCTCGCAGCAGCCCTCATTCAGCCAATATGAAAACCCTAAGTTTGAATGCAAGACCTCTGTGATGAGTTTGACTGACAGCTTCTTGTACCAAATGATTTTTTCTAAAGAGAGTATTTACAAATTTACTGGCTATCCACATTTATCTGAATGAGTAGCCAAAATAAAGTATGTACTTTTGCATGTTCAAAGTAAAAGAGCAGCCTACTCAGTACCTTTATGATTGTACACAGACAGTACTTTTGTACTCAATCTTGTTTTCAAAGTCAGTGTTGAAGAGGTCAGTTCAAAACACCTACTTTACATTAATATGCAAATATAAAATTTTAACGAGAACAGACTTGACATAAACTACAGCAACTGCTAGCAGACTTGGCTACAAATACACAGAAGAACGTACATTATCTGCAGTACCATATCGCCCTTGTAAGGAAGATTAGAAAACGCAGATGGACCTACACAGCAAACCCATTCCCATCTCCTCATCTTTTGAACACAGTAAAGATGCAAGTAACTACTGGAGGCCGAGTTTAATGCAAATCCAAGGGCAAACAAATTTTGGTAGAAGATACTCACTGCTTGAGCCTCTTCATCTTCAAACTTAAGCAGCTCCAGGGTACAATCCTCCTCCAAAGGACGGTCTAGATCCCAAACCATCTTGTTCACTTTAGCAATAACAGTGTTGTCAGCTAAGCCCTGACTACAGAATAAATACATGGTATATAATCTTTTGAAATCAGCAAGTAGAAGTTCCTCAAATTTGCCCTCCATGTTGAGTAAGATTTTCAGGAGTACTCAGAGTGGGTACAACGTCATAAATAAATTCCAAATAAAGGAGCAGTTTAGCCAGTCTTGAACATTCATGAAAATGTTATTCACATCTCAGAGATGAGGGAAGAAAACTGTGCTGTATACTCAACATTGATACGTTTGTTAACATATTTGACTTAGAGGCAGCCACCTCAAAGTACTAACCTGACTTCAAAATCCTACTGCAATAAAAGACAGAGCTTCTCTTCTAAAAATTATCAAATATCATTTCTGATGTAGTAACTTTAAAATTTTGTTTCCACTAGGCAAAAAAACCTTTCCTTGATCCCAAATCACAAAAGCAAAGAAGGTTCCAATGACAAGGCACCTAAGCACAAAAAAAAAAAAAGGCATTTCACCTCTAGGAATCACCCATTTTTTGTACTTTTAACTGTCAGGGTGTCCAGTGTGCATTGTTCAAATCTACTCCACAGCAAGTTTGAGTAAGCCGGAGTTGCGCAATGCTCTTTTTGGTGGGTATCTCCCATGCAAATAAAAATGCAGTTAAGTGAAAGATACTCATACTGTTAACTCTCTCTGAAATCAATTGAAACATCACCCAGCAGTCATCTTCCCCAGGTCAATGCAAACTGGTTTGCATGTGCTAACATTCAATCTGATAGAGTAAATTTATTAGCAAACTAGTACTTAATGCAACAACAGTACTTGCGGATAAAAAATATGCAAGTAATGTGTGTCTAAAAGATCTCAATTATATTCTTAATTTTAGAAACTGTATCTTCGTAAGGCAAAAAAACTACACTCCAAAACTCAAACCCTATTGGTTACCTCCAGTTTATTATATACAAGATGCCTTGAGAAGAGTTGAGATAAATGACTAAGAGAGAAATTATACATTACCCATACCCTTACAGCCACAACCTGCAGACATAGAGCTGTCTGAAAATGACTGAGTGTATCACAGAATAGAATCATACCTAATTCCACAAGCAATTTGGTAAGGAGTAGTCTTCCAAGATTCAGCATCAACCTGCTTGCCATCGGGTAATGTAACTTTAATGGGTTTACTGTCATTTGCAGCTCTTTCTGCAAGTAGTGCATCATGTTCAGCTTTAAGTTTATTGTACATCTCTAAACGCTCATTGATAAATGCAGGCCAGGGATTCAGCTATATATCATGAATAAAGAGAAAGGAAATAATCAATGGATTATTAATCTAATATCACATTATGTCAAGAATGCAAACAGAATGGATATACTTTTCACAAGCAGCTATGTGACCATACCTATTATGTGCTATATCTAACAAATAATCATTATTACAGATTAATTATATAGTACTGATTATATAGTAATAAGACTTCAGCTTAATGAAAATTATTACTTTGAAATGTACCACTGTACACCTGTTTAATAAACTACACGTTAATAAGCTACTACATAGTTTATTAAACACCTGTTTAATAAGCTACACAAGGGTAAAAATCAATTTGAAAAGACTGTAGAAGTTCAACATAAAAATAGATTTTTCTTATTAGGTCAAAAAACTGCGGGAATACCCCTGCTCTGAGCCACCTGGACAGGAACTGACTCCAGCCTACACATCATGTAATGACATCAGGACTGTCAGCTTGGTTATACAGCTATGCAGTTGGCTCAGGCTTAGTGCTGGCTAGCAGCTGGCCCTCTCTGTGCAGTCAGAGGTATCTGTGTTTATCCACCATGAAGACGGAAAACACAGAGCACCTTACGCAGGCTTTCCTCATCCCAGAGATCCGCTGCCTACCTCCTGGTGCAAACGGGCACAGTGAAAACCATCACCAAGCAGCAACTATGGAAATCTGAGCTGCTCTCCCATTACACCAATACAACTTGGTGTAAAAAGCAACAAAGTCACTTTATGGCAAACTTTGGGAAATAAGAGAGAGTGGGAAAAGGAGTAACTGTAACGCCAGATAAAATACTTCGGAGGGATGAACTGCTGCAATGCCAGCAGTACACACGACAGCAACCAGGACAACCTCATCTGGCCCAAGGGCAGCTCACCTCCGTCCGCCCTCCATCGCCGGTCCCTTCCTTCATTTTCTTCTTTCCGCAGTCTGCCTTTTTTTCTTCCCCAGCATTTACCTGAGGAGGGCGAGCACCATTTCCTCATTCTCCAGCAGTCGCTCAAACCTACGGCGCTTTAACCCCCCCTCAGCCCCACTCACCAGGGAACAGACCCGACCTCTTCGCCCCGGGAAACCCCAGCCCAGCTCCCTGCTCTTTTACGTTCAGGTAAATCCCACCACTTTTCGACCCTGCCTGCTCCCCCAGAGCTGCGGAAACCCCCGGCGACCCGCTATAAGGGTGACGGGAAGAGGCCTAGCTCCCTCCCGCCGCTAGCAGCCGTCCTCCTGACAGGGCCGCCCCCCCCTCCAGGCCTGACGCGGGAAGAA
>NW_008795938.1:3028279-3031710 GCF_000699145.1 Aptenodytes forsteri
CCCCGCACCCCTGGTTCCCCTCGTCCTGCGGGGAGAAACATAACCAGCCTTACCCCGCCAGCAGGGCCGTAGGGCCTCACGAGAGTGGCAAGAGGCTGAGGGACGGGATGGCACTCGGGGAGACCTAGCTACTATTCCCCTGAGGCAGAGATTCAGTCAAGGATGGATCAACTGATGGGAGTACTCTTTGCAAAGGAGACAAAAATAAAATAAAATAAAATAAAAATCGGATTGACCGATGTCTGATGTCCCAGGGGGAAAAAAGTGGAAGAGATTCCGAGGAGAGTCTGCCAGATCTGGACCGCGGGAGTGCAGCTGCTTTGCTTAGCCCTGTTCTGAGGGGAGGCTCAGCGTCTCTAAGAAAAGGCTGTGATATTCAGGCACAGCATTTTGCTTTGTAACCTTCCTCCCCTTCTCTCCCCGCTGTTTTTTTATAATAATTTTTATTTAGGAAGGTTACTTCCAGCATGTTCTCACGGTGGCCCTGGGCTCCCAGAGCGGTGTCCCAAGGCCCTTAGTGTGTTTGGTGAACCTGTACAGTAGCCTAGTTTAAGAAAGGTGTTTATTACAAGATTTCATGTTTTCAGGAAATCCTGGCATAGCATCCTTACTTTAAAGAGTCTAAATGAGGGGTCAGGGCTACAGCTTGGCTTGGACCTCTGCCTCCTGCAGAGCAGCCAACATATCTGCCTCCTGTAACAGCTGCTTCCTCTTCATCTGCAGCAATGATCAGGGATTTTAGAGTGTTTCCATCAGCTAAAATGTGCTTAGATGGACATCAGAGGACCTCAGACTCCATGGACTTAAGTGCTGTAAGAAAAAAGTTCAGGAAAAATAGGCAGTTTTGTATAGCTTTCAAATACTGGTTATGTAGAGGTGAAGGATGATTGAGAGAACATCACCACGTTACTTGACCACAAATGTAGGAGCTTAAAAAATAACGTAAATGTTTTTATATTTTTTAAAATATTAAAATGGGAAGGTGTAGTAAATATGAACTTAAAGACAGAATCAGGTCTAGACCTGAATAATTTATTTACTGTCTAAAAGTAAAATACGAACAGCAAAAATATTGGCAAAAACATTTCTTAAACAGCTACATTTAATAATATATGTAAGATGTTGTGTAGCAATACAATGTTTAGTAATACAAATGATATTTTTTTTAAATACTAATTTTTAGATTTGCAATATCTTCTAAAATCTTTTCATGTGAACGAATTGCAACTGGCTAAGAGACAGCACATTGCAAAACTTACAGATAAATTTTCTAACCCCAAAATGAACAAAACCCTGTACTGATACTCTTAAAGAGAAAAGATGATTAAATATTTCAACAGCAATCAGGAGAACTGCAGGAGAACTGTCCCTTTTGCCAGAAGATGGCAGCAGCGAAATACGCTGTGCTGATGAGAAACTAATTCTGCAGGATGCCCTGCTCACAGCTCTTGGCTTTAGATAACAGGTTTTATGGCATAAAATACAAAACTAAATGACTGTTTTACTGGCTTCGCTCTTAGGCAGCGTAATTAAAGATGTGTCAGTGAACTCAACCAGACTCTAAGCCAGTGTAAATTGATTTCACAGTGCTTTAATGATTATCACCAAGTGAATGAATGGATGTTTCTGCTTCATTTGAAGTTTGTTGGAAATAACGTGGTCGGAAAGTTCGATTGGAATTGCAATGTTATTTGGCTTCTATTTTGTTTAGGAAAACTAAAAATCAGAGTGAAATAAAAATGAAATCAAAATGAAAGTCAAAATTTAAAAAATGAATCAAAATTCAAGAAAAGAAAATCTAAAAAAAAAAGCTAACCAGAATTTTAAAATGGGGAGGTGAGTAAAAAAGAGTGAGAAACAAAAGGTAAATGAACATACTAGGAACTGAGGAAGGGGAAAGAGACGTTATTTTAAGAAAAATATTTCACAACCTGTAATATATCTACACCATTTACTTGCACCAGCTGCTCTAGGGAAACCCATCTAACTTGTGATACAGCACTGGCCTTTCTGTAAAGTGTCTGGGTTTGTTTATATTTGGTGTACATTAAATCAACTCTATTCACTGTAGAGTATTTCCTAACTTTGCACACTCCCAACTAATTTGATAATCAAACTGTATGAAAGCCACCCATTTACATCCAGGGTTCAAAATATACCATTTGAATTCAAGGCCTAATGGATTTCCATAAGCCCACATCAAGCGAAGAGTTATCAGCTGCTGTTACAAAATCATGCAGATATGGGAATCTCAGCTTTGAGAATTGAAATCTTTTTGTGCAGTTTTCTGCTGTATTAATTTCACCTGGACTGATAAAACAAAGCAGTAGACTTCTTAGAAGTCCAGTATAGCAAGCATAGAAATGTAGATTCAGAAATTTAACAACACGTGAAGTTAAATAAAAAAAGAAATAAAGTTGACATTAAGTTAAAATGCCTGTGAAAATAACTGAAGTCCTGATTCAATCTGGAACATACTAGGAAAACTGAATCTAAGCCTTGGCTTTTGATAGTTTTTCACCTTTTGTGGCCTTATTATTAAAAGAAAATAGTTATCTTTTTAGGAGGATGAGAAAAATAACTGCTATTTCACGCAAAGAAGGAGACCGGTTTTATTTTGTTTCTATATCCATGACAGCTTCATGTACAGCCACTACAGTATGTAGTCCAGTAGTCTTCATGGTGCCAAAGGGTTTGCCATATCTACCAGGCATTTTTCTGCTTCTTCCAGAAGAGATGCATGCTTGTGCTTGCTAGGGAGAAAATCCTTACTAACAGCAGAAATACCACTGACCTTTTGTGGATTGGAAGCACATTGCACAGTGACAGCCTTGTCCCACCTGTGTCCTAGGGTGCAGGTCCTCTTCAGTTGCCCCTCTTGCCACTGTTTCTTCATGCCTGCAACTGTGGAGATAATGCCTTCAAATTACTCAGGTTCAGTTTGTTCTCTACTACCAGGCAGTTTTTTTGAGTAAAACACAATAAGGATGTATTTGGTCAAATGTAGGAGACATCCAGTTTCAATGCTCATAGTTGTAGATGCTGGGATCACAAGTTAGAAATTCTAGGTGAAATTTAAAATGAGGGTTCACTCCTCAACATCAGAAGAGCATCAGACTCCTACTAGGAACCCTTAGGCCTTTTAATGAAATGAGATGCTGGGTGATTTTTTTTCCCCCTTTTTTCTCTAATAAAACTAGATTTGGCTTTCTGCTTCTTTGTAACAAACATACCAATGATAAAGTTGTTAAAGTTGCTAAAGACTGCACTGAGAGCAATGGGTGGCGGGACGTTCAAACATTGGGACACACATTTAGCAAAGGCCACCTAGTTAGTCAACACTAGGGGATCTGCCAATCGCGCTGGCCCTGCTCAGTCAAAACTTTTACGTACTGTAGAAGGGGATAAAGTCCCTGTAGTGCACATAAAAA
>NW_008795938.1:3033103-3033443 GCF_000699145.1 Aptenodytes forsteri
CCCTTCCTTTTCTGTCCTATTAAACTGTCTTTATCTCAACCCACGAATTTTACTTTTTTTTTTTTCCCAATTCACCCTACCCCTGGGAGTGGGGGGAGTGAGCGAATGGCTGTGTGGTGTTTAGCTGCCTGCCAGGTTAAACCACAACAGTCCTGTCTCATATTTCCCCTCTATCTCAGATTTACCCCTCTATCACTTGGCCAAAAAGTTTTAGCATACTTACAGTTGAGTCAACAATATTTTGTTATCTCACATCACAGAAAGTAGTAGAATCATAGAATCATAGAATCATTAAGGTTGGAAAAGACCTCTAAGATCATCAAGTCCAACTGTCAACCCA
>NW_008795938.1:3035334-3049986 GCF_000699145.1 Aptenodytes forsteri
GATTAAGTTCTAGTTGGGCTTTGGCCCTTCTAATTTTCTCCCTGCATAACCTCACGACATGTTTGTATTCCTCCCGAGTTGCCTGCCCCTTCTTCCAAAGGTCATAAACTCTCCTTTTTTTCCTGAGTTCCAGCCAAAGCTCTCTGCTCAGCCAGGCCGGCCTTCTTCCCCGCTGGCTCATCTTTCAGCACATGGGGATGGCCTGCTCCTGTGCCTTTAAGATTTCCTTCT
This sequence comes from Aptenodytes forsteri, assembly GCF_000699145.1. Taxonomy (NCBI): domain Eukaryota; kingdom Metazoa; phylum Chordata; class Aves; order Sphenisciformes; family Spheniscidae; genus Aptenodytes; species Aptenodytes forsteri. The sequence continues at coordinate 3,035,566 of NW_008795938.1, forward strand.
TGAAGAATGTCCAGCCTTCCTGGACTCCTTTGCCCTTCAGGACTGCCTCCCAAGGGACTCTGTCAACCAGTCTCCTAAACAGGCCAAAGTCTGCCCTCCGGAAGCCCAAGGTAGCAGTTCTGCTGACCCCCCTCCTTACTTCTCCGAGAATTGAAAACACTCTCATTTCGTGATCACTATGCCTAAGATGGCCTCCAACCATCACATCACCCACAAGTCCTTCTCTGTTCGCAAACAACAGGTCCAGCGGGGCGCCTTCCCTAGTTGGCTCATTTACCAGCTGTGTCAGGAAGTTGTCTTCCACACGCTCCAGGAACCTCCTGGGCTGTTTCCTCTCCGCTATATTGTATTTCTGGCAGGCGTCTGGTACGTTGAAGTCCCCCATGAGGACAAGGGCTAGTGATTGTGAGACTTCTCCCAGCTGCTTATGGAATATTTCATCTGCCTCTTCAACCTGGTTGGGTGGTCTGTAACAGACTCCCACCATGATAGCTGCATGAAAAGTAGTAGGTGTGCATACATCCAATTAAACTCAGATCTTTCCTGTGTTCTTTTCATAGAGCTCATACGTGTTGTTTTGGAGGGCACATTATTAACTCAAGTGACATATCTACGATTAAGATACTTTTCCAAACCTTTGCCTTTAGGATAAACTGCCCCCGCCTTCACAGTATTACAGCAGATTATTCCTATTTTCCAGTGAGATTTGCACTTAAAAACATAAAACCATTGTTTGTTTTTCATTTAAAATCTTTTTTGGATACTCGTCTCAGAAAAAGATGTGCTGTCTGCAGTTGTGTGGATCTGTGACTCCCACCCTGGTCTCCACTCTCAGTCTTATGACTGGGCTGTGAGATGGAGATTCAGACAGAGCTCCTGCCTTCCATTTCCTATTCTTTGGTTAAGATAAAACAGCAAGGCAGCAGTCATTTAAAAAGGAAGATAAAATGTTAGCAATTTCATATACTGAGGAGGAGGGGCGATAAACTGAAAAAATTAAAATTACATGTCCTTAACTGTCCTTAATCACAGCTTAAACTATTACAACAAACTAATGTTAAAAATCCAGTTGATACAACGTTTTTCCCGAACTTCTGGCTCTTGGACACACCCTTGGTTTTTGTACCTAAATTTAAACTAGCTTTTACCATAACTGAACATCACCAAGCTATTCTAGTACATAAAACTTTTTTGCCCATACATGGAATTTTCCAGAATCCAAAATACTTTTTTGGTAACCTTTTTTCCCTACCAAAAACTATTATGGTTCATTTTAGTGTGTCCTTCAGAATTTAAAGTCTGAGAGTGTGGTTTATTTCAGATATTTTTGTAATAATGGAATTCCAATTTCTGAAGAGCTTTTTTTCCCTATAGATATCACTGATGTTTTTTCCCTGAGAATATTCTTTTCTGTGCCTGTAACAGCAGACCATGGATACATTTACATAATAATACAATGAAAAGTTAAATTTTATAATTTATTAAATTTAAAAAATAATTAGCACAAAAAATAATTAGCCTGATCAGACATCCTTCCTGATACTCTTACCAGAAAAAGTAGTGATTTGCACGTTACGGAGACCAAACCGTTCCTTCATCTTCTCTGTGAGCAGAGTCCTCCAAGCCATGGCGTGACATGGCACATGGAGAAATTTCCTACATAACGCGATTAGATGCAAGAAATGCATTTCCAAGTCATTCATTTGCTACAGTCCATAATCATCAATTTTCTAAATTCAATTTCTTACTCCAAGCAATCTCCATCATACTCCATAGCACTGGAAATGATCTGCAAATACCAAAGGACAAAAAATTTTTGCATTAGCTTCTCCTCCATGTGCTCCATCAGACAATTTTCGGGGGAAATGGCAGACAACACAGGGAAAACAGATGTTGTATTCTAGGGTTTTGTTCCTTTGACCATATTTTTCATTGCAGTTATGACTTAATTTCACATATCTCTAGTGAAATTTATTTTATTCGAAAAGTATGTTCTCGGTTTCTCTTTTTAGCCATGACTCAAATGTTCTGGTGATCTTCTCATTAACATCCCTTTTTAATGATGTTTCATGGACACAATCCAATAACACTGCTTCAAATAAACACATGAAAGCTGACGAAAACAGGGACATCTTAACTGTGAATTTTGTCAAACTGCTTGTGACAAGTTATGTAAAGGCTTTTTTCTTCATGTCCTTTTCACTTGGAAGTATTTGGAATCTTACTAAAAATAATACTAAACTGGTAAATCATTTCAAGGTTTTATAACTACAGGGATAGAGGACAGAGAACTTTCCTTACTTAGCAGTAGCTGCCAGAAGATGGATTCCTGAGGGACTCCATTGTTAGATGCTGATCAGAGGTGTGCTCCATGACAATTTTCGGGGGAAATGGCAGACAACACAGGGAAAACAGATGTTGTATTCTAGGGTTTTGTTCCTTTGACCATATTTTTCATTGCAGTTATGACTTAATTTCACATATCTCTAGTGAAATTTATTTTATTCGAAAAGTATGTTCTCGGTTTCTCTTTTTAGCCATGACTCAAATGTTCTGGTGATCTTCTCATTAACATCCCTTTTTAATGATGTTTCATGGACACAATCCAATAACACTGCTTCAAATAAACACATGAAAGCTGACGAAAACAGGGACATCTTAACTGTGAATTTTGTCAAACTGCTTGTGACAAGTTATGTAAAGGCTTTTTTCTTCATGTCCTTTTCACTTGGAAGTATTTGGAATCTTACTAAAAATAATACTAAACTGGTAAATCATTTCAAGGTTTTATAACTACAGGGATAGAGGACAGAGAACTTTCCTTACTTAGCAGTAGCTGCCAGAAGATGGATTCCTGAGGGACTCCATTGTTAGATGCTGATCAGAGGAAAAAGATATTCCGAGGGGAGATACAAAGTTTTATTTATTCACAGTTTACCTGGAAGAATGGGATGGGATATCTTGGCAATAGCATGGAACAGAAAAAACAACTGATCACTATCTTTAAAACATCTGCTCCATATGGAAGGACCACAACATCTCTTTTCAGTCTTCTCTTTTCTAGACTAAGCAAACTTAACTTTTGAACCTGTCTCAGGGGGCCACGCTTCCAGACTCTGGTTCTTCCCTTCAGAACTCTCCAGTTTGTGTTTCTCTCAAAACAATAATGCTCAAAGCAAACACAGTAATCCTGCAGAGCGGAGAGGACTATTGCTCAGACCTGACATACAGCACTTCTGCTAATATAACAGCATCATATTGCTCACTCTCCTTCAGTTCGTGGCTCTTTAGGACGAGCAGAATCTTTTCTGCAGTGCTATTCTGTACTGTATTCTGCTTTTCTGTACACTTTCCGGAATGCAAAGCACTGGGCATTATTAAATTGATTGTTTGACTTCAAACTGTCTCTCCAGTTTCTTATGATCATCAAAATTTTAAAGTATTTGTCAGTCCTTTTCCATCTTGACATGTTCACAGATTTTTAACATGGACTCTTTCCTCCTTCATACATCTAATGACTTTTTGGACAAGAACTAAACACAGGATAGAATCAGCTTGAAATATCCTTCCGGTTTAACACAGGCTGACTGAGGTATATTTTTTTCAAACAGTTTCATCTAATCATGCAAGTGTTCAGTAAACTAATGCAGCCTATACTAATACAGACCTTTTTGTTTCAATAAAGTGATTATTGTTACAGCTAGCTGCACTTCTCATTGTTCTCATGTCTCTCTGATGTCTCCCCACTCATTTGTCATGATTCTGGCTCTGACTTCACATGATCCTCCCATACCTGGAAAGCACTGCATCGTTCATTGTACATAGCACATACTTACACAGCCTGTGCTGCTAGACTCTGTACATAAATCTTTCCTTTCACAAACATCATAGGGTCAATCACCCCTTTAAACAAGGGTAGTGTTTAATCTTGGCACCAGGGTAAACCACAAGAGGAGGAAAGATGGTGAAAAAAGATACTGTCTATGTATATGTTTATCTCCTAGATCACCTGAGCCCAGTATGCCATCTTGGGTGCAGCTGCCTTGGGATAAGAAATTTATTATCGCAGCTCACCTGGAGCTGTTTTCTCCACTACGCTAGAAATTATCACCCCCTCCAGGCTCTTGGCATTTCTTCACGTGGAGCCGCTCCCTAGCACGGTTCTGTCAAATGACCTAGTTTAGCAGAAACACCTTTTACACTCAAACCATACTGACAGAATGGGGGTAAGTAGCAATTACACATACAGTTGTCGTGGCATATCTGGAAGGGCAGTAAAGTCTGGCAGCAGGACCCAGCCAGCCAGCCAGCTAGGGGCTGGAGACCAGTCCCCAAAGCCCCTTCTTTCAGATCAGCTACTGCCAGAATGGATGTGTCCTCAAGCCATTTTTCTGCCCTTTTTGTTTTGATTCACGACAGTCCAATTGATTTTGGCAAGAACAGTTGTACACAAAAACCAGAACAGTCCAACTTCAGCTACAAATTATATTGGGATCTTGCTCTGGTCTGTCCTCCATTGGACCAGCTCCCAACTGCCTTTGAGAGAACAAAGTTGGCCAAACTCATCTTCCTAAAAAGATCTGTCTGGTATTAAAAAAGAATGGTGTAACAATTAAAGTTGAAGAAAAAAAGAATTAAAACCTGATATTTTCTGTCTTTGTTTTCTTATGTGAAAACTGCCGGGAAAATTTAAGAGGAGAAAAGTGTAAAACCACTTACTTCTTCAGAAAGAGGTCTAATTCCTGCTAACATTTCCACAGTTGCCTATGTTTCCTCTTTCTGTCTGCTTTGGCAGCAAAAGACATGGAAGAGGTATTTTTTTTTACAAATAATAAGGAATGTTTCTGTCCTTTTGACCTTAGTCTACAAGTGCACATACAGGAGAATGAGTTAAACACTTTCAAGCAGTAATTTTTTTTTTGTGTGTGTGTATGTCAGAAAAGCACTTACTAATGCTGTCAGCAAAAGCAAAATACACAACTAAAGGAAAGAACAAGTAGGCTCTTGGGCAATGCATGGTAAACTGCACATAAAGAAGATGTCACTTCTAGAGGTCTCTGTTGTCAGTGCGCAAATAGAAGCCACACTTCCAGAAGGCCTCTCTGTCTTTGCAGAGAGGATGAGGACACCTCCATTTCCTCTTCCTCTGCTTCTGGCAGCTTGAAGAAGTGGTCTGTTCTGCACTGCCAAGTTCCTGCCTTCTAGCAGGAACTAGAACCTGTGAACCTCTGCCCATTTCGTTTGTTGACCTCTTACCCATCTCGGTCAAATTAAATGACATTAACTGAGGTATGAAATGGCCAGTTCCTCATTAAGTGTAAGATCTCCTCTTTTGACTTGCTTTGGTGCATAACACTTTACTGACTACTGCTATCCCACTCTTTGATCTGTGCTGTTTTCATTACTCTGCCATGTCTTCCTCCATCCCCCCATCTGTTCCCGGAGCCTTTGTCCTTCTCTCTTGGTAATCTCATTTGTTCCCATTCCAGTGATGTGATGACAAATGACAAATGTGTATTCCACCAAGTCCATACATTCTTTTTTTATCACATTAGTTCTTTAATAAACTGGAAATGACAGAACTCCTGAAGCACATATTTTTATTTAATTAAATATTTTAAATATTTAAAAAATCAACTCACTGGAACAAGATCTGTCAATAGTATTGAAAGTGTTTTTTTCCATGCCTTCCCCATAATTTAATCATTAATTAACATGCAAGAGAAAAGACGTACAGTGCTAATGCCAACTCTAAGGAGTTCCTGCCTCCCATCTCTGGCAGCTTGCTGCTGTCCTTTCAGATCTCTTGCTCTGCCATGCCAACACAACTGCAAACTATATCAATGAAATGATCTGGCTTAAAAAATAATCCACATTTTCCCTCAGAATATTCTTAAATATTAATCAGTCCCTGGGCTGATATTACTGTGTAAACTGATACTGCCTGTAGTGCTGAATATCCAGCCAAAGCATAGATGTCTGGTTTCTTTCTGTCATGAGACTTCTGTTCCATTTATATGGGAATACCTGTGCAAGTAGCACATCAGAATAGTTCCTGTCTTGAGATGACACATACCAGCAATCCAGCTCCTTGGTTGACAGTGGATCTGGATGTCTGATCCCAACTCTGTTTTTGAGGGACACCATGACAATATTTCTAACATTTCTTTTATGAGCAATATGGGTACCTATTGTGGAGTTACTAGATCTCGAGCAGAAATGATCTTTGCTCTCCAAAGACTTTTAAGTCCTCTGGACAGAATTGCTATGGTGTTGGTAAGGCACAGCAGATGTTTGTATTTCAGCACTCGCTACTTACCTCAAATTATGATATGGTTCTTTGATGGAGACAAATGTACATGAGGAACAAGGTGGCCATTGTCCTGTGCACTTCAGTGGTGACCATCCAAGGCTGAAATGAGCCCAGGAAAGAGTCCAAGGTATTTACATTAGTAAAATCCCAGGGGCAAATTTTGCAGATGTTGTTCTAAGACATGGAAATGAAAACAAAAGTGAGAATCACAGCATCACTTTGATCCAAAACAAGATGATTTATCCTTCCAATTTGGTTCAGTTAGCATAAAGAGTCAGTTCTATACCCAGATATTATCTATACCCAGATATTACCTATAAATATAGAAATTCATTGCATGAAGAAAGTGAATCTTTTCCAATGTAGCCTAGGCAGAAGAGGAGGGTGCATTTTGGAGAGAGGCAATATGCGTCAGGGGTACTGTATAAGGTTACACTTTTAAAAAGAATACAATAATTGCTTTCTCAATATTTCTCATCTCTGAAAGTACTTGGAAAAACAGAGGAAGTGTGGGGATACTTTGTTTAAATTGAAAATAAATACAAAAGCATCTTTCTTCTTAGAAATGAAAGTTGTGTTGAAGGTTTTGTTGTCAACTTATGATCAGTACGTCCTTCCATAGGCTTCAGTGGAATCACGCATGTGCTGTAAAAAACTAATGACTAATGTAAATAACATTTGCTGTGTATAAAGCTGCATTTTGCCCATGCTGTATGTTGTCTGGGGTGGCAGGCAGCGGAAAAGAAGTATTACTCCTCCTTGAGCAGCCATGACAAGAAGTTTAATCTTTACTATTTATGGAAGAGAAAGGACAGATGACTTTCACTCTGTGAAAATCCAGCAATTCCGAGGAGTAACCTTGTAGAGCTCAAATCAAGTCAGTGGACTCTGGAGAACTGGCCTCTCTTTTCTGTGGAGATATAGTTTGTTTACTGGAGGCACCTGCTTCCAGTTGTTCAGGCTGTTGGTCCCTTCTTTTACAGAATGACAGTATGAGTCCTGTTGTGCACTGCATTTTGCTGTTGTTTAGGGATTTTTAGAGCAAAAGATAAAACAGGCATCCTTTTTCACCTAGCAATAGGAACTAGACAAGATTTCATATGAAGCATAATGTGATAATTCCTTGTAATTCATCATTGCTCTCAAAGTTTCAGGCATAGGTTTAGTCTGTGGACCCATAAACAAGGACCTTCTTTTGCAAAGACTTTCAAGGGAAAAATCCACATTTTTCAGGGTTTTTTTTTGTAATTTTAGTCTTGCTGCAAAAAGTTGGAGCTCCTCTGTTCTGTCCTTTTTGGGAATTCTGTTCCTTTTTTCTTGAAGTTCAGTTGATGACAAATCACTTGATCAGACATAGCTTTCCAATGGCAGTACCACATTAAATATTTTCAAGAGAGAAAGCAAATAAAAATCCTGAACTTGGAATACGCTTAGATGTATACTTGGATTACACTTAAGAGTTTTACAAGTAATTCCCATATAAATAAAGAAAAAACTTAAACTTGATTGACTAACACCTGGGACTGGCTCAAAATTAAGACCTCTGTTTTACAGCCTCTGTTAACTGTTTTCAACACCACCGCAAAACAGCTTTCACAGTAGGGCATTGTGTTGCTCATAAATTTGCAATAAACCCAGAAGAGCACTGGCTCTTGTTTGTATGTGGTACAGAAATGACACCTGCACCGCACCAATAACTGTGCTATACAGTCAGTGGACTTTTTCATTTGTGGATTTATGGGTAGTGCCATACTCCATTGCCCTTGAGGCCTAACCCTCTTATTCCCACTTGTCACCGGGGTTATGCTCAGCCTGACCAGTCATTTCTCTTTTGTCTTTCAGGGAAGCTCACAAGCGTTGCACTGCTTCTGAGTGTTTGTCCACATTGTCTGGCTCCATGTTTGGCACTGGTTCAACACCCTGCAAGCTCTTCTGTAGCATAACACTCACACACCACACACACCCCCACCCCCACCCCCACACAAGCCACCTGCCAAATTTTATGGTGAGAATGGAGTGACTTGCATTTGAATGGGTGTTCTTGGCTTTTATTGGCAGCTAATTACCTTCAAAGTCGATGCTGGCAATTGAGGCTCAGCTGGTTCTTTTTAATAAGGCCATGTTAACAAATGAGTCCATGATTTCTGGCTGGCCTTTGAACTCTTACACCTTTACTGGTTCTGCTAGTATAATTTCAGAGGCTACAGTTTGCGGATGCTGGATTGAGATTGAGTTCAATAGATACACATCTACACATAATAAGAAGACTAAGTTCTCCCTAGCACAGTTTTGTACTTAAAATACCATGGAAATATAGCATACTTTCTTATTATTAATCAGAACCATTTAAAAAATTGGTCCAAACTGAATGTTGCCCAAACTGAATATAAAATGTAAGGATCAGTTCCTGTTACCCAGGGTGTTTTCTTTCTGTGAAGCATGTGAAGTGCCTTGGGAAATCTGTGACAGGACACAGATAGGAATCACTGCACCCAGCTGTCCCCTGGAGAATTGCCAGTGCTGCGATGTCTCAGGAGGAGGCAGAAGAATCAGTCCAGCTTTCCCCTGGACTACACAAAGAAAACAAAGTGAGGCTTCCCAGTGTTATTTCTGGTACCCTCATCCAGCAGTCTGGAGCAGCTGAGATCCCTCAGCGTCCTGGCCCAAAGCAAGTGTATTCATCCCTGTGGTGCTGTGTATGTGGTGCTGTGTATGTGCTGTTGGGTCACCGGTTGGCTACAGGGTTGGGGTAGGGATAAAGCTCAGTTGCTGGGGATGGACAGTGCAGGTACAATATGTTGTAACATGTTGTAACATTGATAAGCAAGTTGCAAGGGGATGGTGCGCACATAGGGGAGAGGAAATCTTGGATTTATGCTGTTAACCTTTTGCTGCTTGTAGGACTGCTTGTAGGAACATCAGTCTTTCTAACCTTAGAATTCATACCTGGTTAAACGCAAACACATTTTCATGTGCCTGTCCTTCACACACAGGCTCCCTCCTCTCCCCCCCCCCCAGTTGAAGGGCCAAAAAGAAGTTGACAGTTTTTTAAAGATGTAAGGCAATGAATATTTTCGTAATCTCTTGAGGAATGGCCAAGCTTTTCCAGCTGAAGTTAGAATAAGAACAACAACAAAAAAATTACATGGTAGACACATGTCCTGAAAACTTGAACCCAAGCTATTAATATTCAGCTAAAATGATAAGCAACTGAAAACAGTGTCAGTTCATGTATAATGGCTGTATGCAATGCCGTTATATAAAGGGCAATATCAAGCAGGCTAGAGTAGGTAGCGCTAACAATACTGTATTAGCTAATATGTCTTATTGCTGTGTCTGTTGAAAATTATGGACCTTTTCCATAGTCATGTCTTTTTTAGCTTTCTTTCACTTTCGAAATGAAAAGCATAGGCATGGCAAAATTAGTGTTGTATCTGCAGATGTGCCTTGACTGCTGAAGTACAGGTAATTATTTTTTCATTAATACTAGTCATAGGGGGAGGGGAAAGAAAAATGTGCTTTTTAATAATCCCTAAAGCAACTACTTCAATTTGGAAGTGGTAGGAATACTGAAGAGAAATGAACTTTCAACAGAAATATAATCTTGGGCACACTGTTCTTATTTTGAAACACTTCAAAATATGATTTTGCCTGTCCCTGTAGAACTTGCAGTGTTTCTTCCTGCAGTTATCAGAGGATAACCTTCCTGAGACGGGCGATGAGTTACTAGAAACTGAAAAATGCTGTATACAATTCGTAACAATTTTAGTGGCATCATAGAAATGAAAAACTATTTCTCTGTATTTTAAAATTAACATTAATCTGAATGAGGCCTGTATTTCCTTGGCAATGTATCATATATTTAGACACATTCATTACTAATGTGGACAGTTTATTGTTCACGCAGACTAGGGCATTAATTGGAAAGGAAACAGGGAATGTAATTCCAACATACTGTCTTGATGGGCTGCTACTGTAAAATAGGGTTATACTCGCAACTTCACAGGCAAATCTATTGCCTATCTTCAGCTTTTTATACATAATAAAATATGTCAGAGCTGATTTATCCCTGCTATAATGCCAGATGGATTGACCTGAACAGGAAGAGGGGAAGAAATGAGGTGACTGGAACAGCTAATAAAACATCTCTAGTTTAAGGTCATTAATGTTGTTCCTGCATGCAGTGAAGGGCAGTGCTTCAGGGAGTCTCCAAAGTCTTCTGATGGAAATGAAGGTATGGATCCAGTTCCTTTGCTATAACTATATGGGGCGCAGAAATAAGACTGTTACAAGACACGCTTGCTGACTGTGATTTATACTGTATCAGTCCCAAGGTATTAATTTGGGCCCTCCTGAAGTTGCTGTAACTCATACCAGTTGTCAATAATCTAATTTTGATAAATCAGGTATGTTCCTAACGTGTATCTGTCCTAAGTCTTCTTATGCCAGACTGTGACCTCCTAAGACAATTCTGAGAGCAGGATTTTTCGGTAAGCCATGGCAGCTTTCCTGCATTTTGCCTTGAATGTTGTATCTCTGCAAAGATTTCCTGATGTGTTGTCTTTCACCCTGTTACCTGACATTCAATATTGCCCTGTAGATGTGAGGAAACACAGCAAGTACTGATCGGATTACATTGCGTTATCAGGTTGGGTTTTAACGCCATAATTCGTATGCTTTAGAAGAGTATGTGCTTTTGAAATACCCTCTGGGAGCATGAGCAGAATCTGTGACTAATTGAGGGGGTCAGTCTTTCTCATCCTAGCATCTGCTTTTACGTAATTGAACAGCACATTTCTCGTTGGGCTGCATCTCAGCTCACCTTTCAGTATCGGTGGGAAAGGATGGGTAGGTATAGCACTGTGTGACTGTTGAGGACCATCAAGCCACGATTTTAGCAGTGGTAGTGAAGATAGGCAGTGTAGTGGAGGGATGATCTTGAGATCACCCTAGACCTCTGGGACATCACAGTTTGCCTTCCCAAGTTCTGTTCTCCCCATTTGTAAAATAAAAATTACATCGACCTGCCCGCCTTTACTGTACTTCGTGCTGTGAAGTGGAAGCTGTTAAGATAGCAAGAGTAGCGAGTTCTGCGAAGTGTTATTACTGTATGTATGTATGTATGCTCATGTTTTGTGTGTGTAGTTTTGTCTTCTTGTAGTTCTTGTATACATATCTACACAGAAGTTGGTGTCAGCTAAAAGAACAAGCAAATATGTCCCCTTTCCATTTATTTTTTTAGCATCACATCGGCTCATCTTGAGTTTTCATGCTGCAGTATTTTCACCTAAAAGCTGCACTGCATTTTTATATAACCTATGTATATGAAGGTAAGACCACAAAACACAAAAAGACACCCAGATACATCATGTCGCAGTAAGAAATCCCTTAGATGTGTTTCAGAAGAGTATAGATTCCTTGAAATAAAAAAAGAATAGATTTCTCAAAAAACAAGGTAAGAATTTGAAAGTCTGAATGGCAGGATATATTTGCAGTACAGATGATGTTAAAATATTTCATCTTTTCAACCTCTAGGGGGGACTATGTTTTCAGCGAACCTGTCTGTGAAGAATTTTCTTAATCTGCAGCAGGCAGTTCAGACTGTTGCTAAAGCTAGCTGGAGCGAGTCAAGTGATTCTTGATTTGTGTATGAGTTATTTCTGTGGGGAAAATAGCCTGTGTCTGAAATGACTTCAGTCCTAAAGGGCCAGCCTGAAATCTCTGCTCTCGGTGCAGTCTGCGGGCATTCTGCCTGCTACTGATTCACGACTGCAGGATTTGTTCCTATTAAAAAGTATTTATGTAGCTGAAAAAAATAATGTCTGGGGAGAAATGTTGAATTTATAGCTATGGAAAATACTGTAAGTGAATTAATGATGAGGTGGATTAAGTGACATTTTGAATTGGGATTAACAAGTAAATTCTCGTGCATAACGTTCTGGCTCAGAAAAATAAATCAATCACAGGCTGGGTTTCTTCTCTGTAAAACCGCTTAGGGTGAAGGGGATTGACTGAAATGTTCATGACACATTGGGCCCGCAGAGATACTGTGACTCCCATAAGGCTGAATGCAATTGCTCAGGTGAGTAAGGACCACATACTGTGGGCCAAATCTTTTCCTGACAGCATCAAAATTGGTGTTTGACACTACTACTGCTAGACAGTACTGGCTAGATGCCTTTTGTTTCTTTTTCCCCTCACATTGGCCCTGCTTCTCCCACTCTTATTCATTCCCAGCAGTACTTTACCTCACAAGGAGCAGTCAGTGTGAAGGGATGGCAGCCCTGCGATTTATGGGTTTACTATCTCTTCTGTTGTGTTTACACAGCTTACGCTCAAATAAGACAGCTAGGAGAGTATGGAGCTCACACGTAAAATGAAAAAGATATTCTGGTGGGGGAAGGAGGGAATCAAGAGAGATCCGTCCAGATTTCGGTGTTGTAAACACATCTGTAGGGTCACCATAAAGCAGTGACTACAAAGGTCAGCATTTCAAAATGTGTCTTAAGAAAATGTTTTTGCAGGCTTTGTGGTAAAGATGGCTGGCATGTTGTATATCGTAACATTCTGCTTAATCTCTGCTATGTTATATGGAGTCATTTACAACGAAAAATGCCTGACATAACTTACAGTACAGGAACATACAAAACCAGCTTCACCAGGGTGGATGTTTATGTAATCTTCAAGAACACTCTGAAGTTCGATTCAGTAATCAAATAAAACTACGTGAGAGGCACATTTCTCAGAGACGCTACCCATCTTTGAATTTCCGAGCTGCTTTATTTTACCGAGCCCCGTTAGATAAATGCTCCCGAAAAAAAGATTTTTCTGATTATTATTTCTGTACATCGTGTTATCTGCTGTTTTCATTCCACTTCTCGGTTGTAATTGCACAAGTGCTTTCAGCTTTCTTTTCTTTTTAATCAAGGCATCTTAAAGGTGAGCAGATGGTCACCCCAGGAGCGCAGGCTTCCCATTCATAGACTGCACAGTGAAGGCAGCAACAGAAGTAAGTTTACACATACTGCCCTGACAATGACCTCTGTGCTGAACTAAACAAATCCCTTCTGGAACGCCAGGAGCAGTTCACTCACCTTTCGAATGCAAACCTGGCACTCTCTGAGTAACCATAAAACATCAAACCTTGCAGCCCTGCTCTGGGTTTGAGGATGCGTGCTGTTATGGGGCACAGAAAACTCCACAGAGAGCCATCCTTTAGGATTTTGCTGTCAAAAAGCATCAGGTATTCCAAAGCCTCTTTCACAAAACATTTCGCACATTTTGCATTGACCTTATTCCAGAACAGGAGTGTCCATTTTAAATGGACACTAACAAAATCTTAAGCATAGCAGCCTTATGGCTAGTAAGTAGAGCTGAACAGGGATGGATTTAACATGCTCTGACTAGGCAGTGTTGTCAAGATCATTCAGAAAGTTATTTTTCTTTTTTTACCAAGAAAATAATCTCGGAACAGGACTTGTCTCCTTCACTGGGGAAACCTCTGCTGCTTGTGGCACGAAGTTGTGTCTCTGAGACACAGTGGGTGGGAAGCGACAGAAAACTGCATCTGGGCCTTCTTGGCATGGTGGTCTCAGAAAGATACCAGAGGGATACAGGCAGGGGTCAGGGATCCAGTGCCAGCTTCCCCATAGCGTTACGCCGTCCCTGAGCACGGGTACCTTTCTGGGTGAGGAGATGGGAGCCAGGCAGCCCTGCTTGTACCCTGCCGCGGCGCCCTTCAGGATGCTGCCTGCATCCCCCAGTGCTGATGCTGCAACCCCCCCTTCCCCAAATCCCCCAGTCCCGCCGAGCACCAGCCCCTGAGCCCTCGGGGGGGCTCAGATGCTTCCCTTAAGCAGTAAAGTGCAGCTTAACCGGGCTGAAGCAACCCCAAAAAATATTTAACAAAAATTAAAGAGCAATGGGATCCTTTACTCCCCGGCCCTGATCGCAGGGAGTCGCTTGGCAGGGAGGGCAGCAGCCGAGAGGAAGGTACACGAACAAACGTACGTAAGCGTTATGTATGTGATAAGGACACCCCCCGCCCCGCGGTTTCGGCGGCGGTCTCCACGCTCGCAGCTCGCCCGCAGCCCCGGCCGGCGGGAGAG